>NC_091303.1:14891085-14898585 GCF_038502225.1 Cherax quadricarinatus | reverse complement strand
CAGCATCAAGGCAAACGTTCTCGACAATTGGTGACCACTGAGCCTGGTTTATTCGTAGCAGGGAGAGAGAAAGGGAGCCCTTGTCTAGTCACTGCTGATCACTGAGCGTGGTGGCAGTGACTTAAACCCTTGATCAAGCTCCTCTAGGTATACAGGCTACCCTGTAAACCACGGCTTTGTGCTAGGGCGCTTGGCTCTCACTCAGTCCATTCGACCCTAGTTCAGTCCCGGGCTGGGCGAGAGACATCTGGGCAAGTCTCGGAACACCTGCTGCCTTTGTGGCAAAGTCACACCCCATGGAAGGACTTGTTAGAAAGTACCGCAGTGAAAATAAGTCGCATTATTTGCCTCTTGGCCTATACTAGGATAATATCTCTGACCATTGTAGAAAATTAAACGAAACCCAAATAAAAAATACTTGCTTTCTCACTCATTTTACAAGATAATTTACTTTGGTGAAGTCTGGATGGTGTCGTTGTCCAGATGGTGTGTTGTGGAGATGTACTGGTCCAGATGGTGCAATGGTCCCAAACTTTTGGTAACTAAGAAAGTTGATGATCTCGTAACTCATAAGTAGTTTACAAAACATGTGGTTTTGAGTTATAACATATTTTAACAAGACAATGGTTAAAGTTAAACAATAGGTAAAGTCAGGGTAATTTTTCAGAATGGCTGGTATTATGCCACTGGTGATAAAATAATAATTTCTTGAGCATTTGTGAGCGAGTTGTTTCTGAATTCATTTTTTTTTTTTGCATTCCATCACAAAGTGACTCAGTGTGAAAGAATAAATTCCTTTGGCTGGTCACTTTGCATATATTCTGATGACCCACCTAAAGTGTGTACTGAAAACAGTTCATGTTGACGTTGAGGGATATATATATATATATATATATATATATATATATATATATATATATATATATATATATATATATATATATATATATATATATGCAATAAGATCACAGTAAACAGGTAATTTCAAAATATGCAAAACAACCACTCTGAAAGAATAGAGAAATTCTCTATTCTTTCAGAGTGGTTGTTTTGCATATATATATATATATATATATATATATATATATAATGTCGTGCCGAATAAGTACATCTTGCGATTTTGGCTTAAATAATAACGCTCTTCTTGCCAAATAAGGCAAGCAAAAATTGGTGTATGCTTTAATTTTGCAAAAATCATTCTGAACTTAACGTCATTATGAAATTAATGTGCACTTTAATCCGAATAGGTGCAAATACGGGCTTTGTGGAAAATTTGACAATTTTCCTATATTTTTAATCTATAAATTTCAATGATGTAAATAATGTGTCAAATGTGTTCCTGGTGATCTAAATTTAATTTTCAAGTGAAAAAAGAAGCAGCCGCCGCGGAGAGGCTGAGAGAAGCGGAGGGGAGGACGCCATAATGGAAATTTAGGGCAAGACTGGTCATAATAACCGTTGAAAGGAATCGGATGTCATCGAGGCAAAATTTGAGTGGAGCGGCCTCAGACGACAATTAAATAATGCAGTAATGTCCTCCACTGCAAAATCAGAGAGACATTAGTGTAAACCCACTATAATAGAGTGGTAAAATTGGAAGAATTCAAGGACACCGGTAGCTTCCCTACTACACGCCTAGGATAAATAACGCTAACCTGTTTTGTACAGTAGTGTTACGTTGACCTTCGTATTTCTAGCCGGCTAGGTAGCGATAGGGTTCCACCTGTGGTCCAAATTGGTAAGTGTTAATAATAAGAATTTAGTTAATGTGTTATCACATGCTGTTAAAATGTTAATATCACGTGTAATAGACCCTACCACGTTTTCAGTCAAGTCAAACCCAATAGATACAGTCCACCAATACAATTCTTACCAGAGTTACTGGTTTTCTTAGATATATA
Source organism: Cherax quadricarinatus (assembly GCF_038502225.1). NCBI lineage: Eukaryota > Metazoa > Arthropoda > Malacostraca > Decapoda > Parastacidae > Cherax > Cherax quadricarinatus. The sequence continues at coordinate 14,896,684 of NC_091303.1, read as the reverse complement.
TTAATATAATTTTAGGTCCCGCTTAGTGTGAGTGTGATGGGGGGGGGGGTTGTCGGTGTGGAAAATACTATACATTTTCCTGAAATACAGTATATGTAAATTGATGGCCAAATTGTATTTAATAAAAATTGTTATAAAAAATGGGAAGCCCTGCGCCTGTGCAGAGGAGACTCACCATGTTTGAACTAATTAACACAAACGTTAGTGAATAATCAGAACAATTTTCGTGCTCTAGAGGTTAAATTGGGCTGACACCTCTCAAATAGGAGCCGAAATTGTTGGATGTGCATTCCTGCATAACTTGAGATATCAGGCGATTGGACAAGACAGCTCCAGGAACCTCAGATAAGCTATCTAAATTGTGTTGTAATTCTGGCCAGTATTATCAACAAATTTAGTTAGAATGAGTTTTTTTTTGAGTATGATACACATTAATCTCCAGTCAAATTGGTGAGTGATATTAAGATATATTCTTCTGTTATATAAATGTGTAAAGATAATCATTTATTAATTTTAATATACAGTCCACAAATTTATATATTTACCAGAATTCTTGGTGATGTATCTTTCATTTGTAATTAATAGGTCTAGAGCAACTTGTGGATATGACAGTGGTAGGTATCGAAGGGGGACATTTTTTGCGACCTAGGTGTCCCAAATTCCTACTTGTCTGTAACTTTGATAAATAATAATCTTTGTTACCATTTACTGGTATGTACATTATGAGTTACATCCAGATAAATGTAATTTTCCACAGTCGGTATCGGAGGAGTCACTTTCCTGCGACCTATTGTGACTTAAGTCCCACGTGCCTCAGAGGTGTAACTAAAATTGATGAGTAATAATTGTCTCAGTTGCATCTTACCTATATTACATGTAAATAAAATAACAGTGAAGCTAGTGCATGTAATTTCTGATAGGCTAGTTGGGATTTTCGATCTCAATGGTGAGCAGCTGACATGTTGCCTTTTAATGACTTGTGTCACTTTGCGAAAAGCTCATTGGTTGTGCATTTTTACATTCATGTTTATTATAATCAGAACCAAGAGCTAAACCCACTAGGGTCATACAGCTTTTTTTTTTTATTCATAGAAAGCACTGAACCTGTAGGAGGTCATATAGCGCAAGGGGAAATGGGAGGTCTTCAGGTTCGATCCAAGGAAAGGAAGGGCAGGTCTAATTACCTCTTATGAAGAGCCCTTCACCGGCATCAAGAAACACCTCTCGAGAGGTATTAGTGTTGCACACTGCAGAGGTACCGAGTGTAGACCAGCCGAGGCTGGACAGTTGTGACATCAACGAGTCTTGATGTTGCTGCCGGTGCAAGACATGTGACGGTTCTTGCGTGATAGATTTTTTGTTTTTAAATTTTTATTTAAAAAACACAGTATACATGTGTGGTATACAAAATTGATTTTAAAACAAGAACCGTGAAAACTTTATGTAAGACAACAACAATATATATAACTAAACAGAGAACTACCGGAACATACCTTAAACACCAAATAAATATATAACCAAACCTGACAGTCTTATTCATATTGTGTATGAAATTTTATATACAAAAGAATGTCATATAAACTAATGCATTGCTCATTCAATGGTACTATGATATAAAAATTTATATACAAAAACAATATCATAGAAACTAATACATTGCACACTCACTAGTACTATGGTTATATTAAATAACTATCAGAAACCTACATGACTCTTGAAATTGAAACCTGGTGTTCTTTATTTTTGGTTTTGCATGTATTGAAAAAGGAATCAAAATATACAAATTCTGTAAACTCAGCATTGTAATCCTTATAGAGAATAAACTTTGAATTTAAATTGAATTACATATGAGGAAACACTAAGACACCTAATACCCCGACCAACCCCATATTTAGTTTTTCAAACTAATTATAAACCCCCCCAAAAATATACCTTACTTGTATACAGTGATATTAGTAAAGGTGCTTAATTGAACATCAACAGACTATATGCACCATAAATGATAAAAAAAATTACATGTGATATCACTGGGTGACAGAACAACATATCCCACAAAAGCTGCTGCCCAAGGAACTTAAATGTCCAAAGGTTATAATATAGGACATTATACATCTCAACCCCCCCCCCCTCACATAGGTTACCTCTACTACCTATTCGAACAATCTTAGGCCAATGAAACTTTTTGCCCTTCATCAAAAGTTTACAACCATCACCAAAGGTCTGCTTATGAACATTCCCCTTAAAGGCCAGTATAACGTGTACTTTTAGCGGTGATATCAGCGAGGCTTCTGCTTACAAATAACTAAACAAAACCTAACGGGAATCCCAGGAAAGACCCAACATACTTCACCAAGCCCCGGCCATAGTCGAGAACCGGTTCAGCCTTGCAGAGGCTGGAACATATACTGAAATATTGCTTTTTATCTGTATTATCAAGATGCATGACCATATTAGAATTAATCCAAGATCTCAGTTCCACACAACGCCACAGCCATACACACACAGACGCACGGAACCATTCATAATACATACACGTCACTCCCCAAAACCCGCCCTCTACCCTGAAGTCCCGAACCCACCGTTTGGTGCTACCACGGGGGGGAGTCCAGCCCCCCGTTGCCTTACCCCACCCCCAGTTGCAGCAACCTTTGAACAGTAAGACTTCGATAGTTTGCAGGAAAACTATTATCCCAACTTCTACCATATATGAGTTTATTTCTGCAATACGTTCTGTAGATACCTGCCGCAATTGCCCTGATCCTAACTGTTCCCCCGGTTTCCCGCATACCCCACGATATATAAAGAAAATCAGCCACCACGTACATTATTGCTCTTCGTACCTCACTTGATACTCCGTTAACGTCTAATGTTAAGGCTCGTAAGGTTGAGATAGTTCCCCCACTAAGAAACTCGAAAACCCGCCCCAACCACGAACGAACTTTGTCCAAGGTATCACAAAAGTAGACTGCATGAAAAGCTGTTTCTTCGAGACCGCAACGTAAGCAATCCGCCTCCCTTACCAAACCCATCCTATTTAAGACCGATTTTGATGCTAAAATCCCCATGACAAACCTGTACACCAATTCACGAACCCTTGGTGCCAACTTAAGTTTACAAAATCCGTCCCATATTTGGCCCCCAATTATACAGCGGAAAAACAGACAATCCCTGTACAATTTCCCTACGACAACATATGCTGACCATTTGCCCCACCCGAATCCATTGCGCATTTCTCAACTTTAATAACAAACGTAGCATGTCCTCACACTCGATTAATCCCCTGCCGCTCCACCATTTACGCATGTCGATCATTACCCGACCCACCCGGATGCCCTTCTCACCGCCCGCCCTGAGGAACCGCTGCTTAACATAGAGGGCCTTCACCCGTGGCCCCAAAGCCAGGAGACCTAAACCCCCACGGCGAACATGGGTCATGACAACCTCCCGGCTTAACCAAGCCCTCCCGAAACCCCAAACATAACGTAAGACCCTTCTCTGCAGTTCCTGAATATCCACATCTCTTAAAGGGTACACCTCAGCCACACCCCATACTTTACTATAAACAAGTGTATTAACCACTACTGTCCTCTGCTGCAAAGATACATCCCCAGCTCTCAGCCCCCGAAGTCAATCTAAAGCCTTATTAACCACCAATTCTGAGTTCACCCTTCAGCCCTCCCTCTCATCTGCCATGTATACGATACCACATATTCTAAGTTGCACCACGACTGACCACCCATACCTTTCGCCCAACCCCCCCCCTAACCCACCCATGTACCCACCTCCAGTAATTTCGATTTTGCTTTATTGACGCACATGCCAGACTCTGTCCCAAAAAACTCAACCATCCATCCCACGATCCGCAAATCATCCTCCTCTTTTAACAAAATCGTGGTATCATCTACGTACCCGACCACACGCGCTGCATGGTCACTGCTCCGCGTCCCACGCCTCAAACCACCATCCACCAGCTCATAAAAGGGGTTTTGCATACAAGCAAAAAGCAGCTGGGAGAGGGGGCACCCTTGCCTCAAACCCCGTTCCATACGGACCGGCTGCCCCAATTTACCGTTTACCTGTACGCGTATCATAGCCGAGACATACAAGGTATCAACCCATCTTACAATCTCCTCTCCAAAACCCTGCTTCAATAAAATAAGCCTCAATAAATCTCTATCAACACAGTCGTAAGCATTTTGCCAGTCAAGCCCGAGGACACCCCCCTTGACATTCCTCCAAAAATTCCCTAATACGTACATGCCCGTCCCTCATGCTCCTACCTGGTATGCCTAGCTGTCCCTCGTGAATAACCGACCCCATAACCTTCCTCATTCTATTTCCTAAAACTTTTGCAAAGATTTTATAGTCCGAGCACATAAGATATATAGCTCTATATGCACTCAGACCCCTCCCCCCTCCCTTTCTGGGCACCAACACAACTACCCCCGTACTTTGCGACATACCTAACCTCCCCTCCGTGAGCATGCAATTCAATACATCAACCAAACAATGCTTTATACTTCCCCAATGCGCCCTGTAAAAATCATTCAAAATGCCATCTATACCTGGTGCCTTTCCTTTACTCTTACTAAAAATCGCCTCCTCTACCTCCTCCACTCGAATTCTACCTTCTAGTACCATTCTATCCCTGTCACTTACAACTTTTCTGAAATCCCTCCCCACCAGGCCACCCGCCTGGACCCCCCCTACTCCCCGCCGTAGCTTTTCCCCAAACCATAGATCAGCATAAAAACTCATGCTGTCCGTGGTGAGGAGTACTTGACCCGGCAGGTAACCACCCAAACCCGTGCATACTTCCAATTGCAAGAGGGACGTCGCCTGTTGTCTGACCCTGAATTTGCGCAAGACACAACCGGAAGGTTTGTTGCCCCAGAGCACTTCTTCCATACCTGCTCTGACTCGAACCGCATTAAAACGTTCTTTGTGAATTTCTGCAAGTCGACTACGGAGATGTTCAATGTCGTCGTACCTACTACTTCCACCCTCCACATAGTAATCATTAAGCTGCCCCTCCAAATAGTTTTGTAGCCCAAACCTCCACCTTTCTTCCTCCTTTCCCCGCTTCTTATAATAACGTGCTATTCCGGGTTTGGCACGTGTTTCCCACCATTCCAACAAACATCCATCTGCCCTCTGCGTTTCCCAGATATTTTTCCACCAATCCTGAAAAGCGGACCCATCCCCTTCCCCCTCCAAGAGCCGTCCATTCAGTTTCCAATACCCTGAATAAACCCTGATCATTCCATCCCAGTCCAAGTCCGCTAGCACTGCACGGTGATCGGAAAACCCCAGATCAAGGGTCTGCACGCGCCCAACTCGAATTCCTTCTGTAGCATAAATCCTATCCAGTCAGGCCGCGTAACCTCTGCGCACAAACGTATGTTCCACCCCCCACCCACCCCTTCCCACTACATCATAAACCCCTACATCCCCCAGCAGATTTCTTAGGACAGGTAGAACGCACCCCGCCCCCCTTGGCTCAACATCCCCATGGCGGATAATGCAATTCCAATCCCCACCTAAGACCGAAATTAAATGTAAACCCCCAATGTGAAACGTTAAAGCCTCCCTCACAAAG
>NC_091303.1:14821821-14890985 GCF_038502225.1 Cherax quadricarinatus | reverse complement strand
ACAATCCTCCCTAATAGAGCTAAATGGTTCAGATATGTTGATGATATTTTGTGTCTTATGCCCAAAAATGTAGATATACACCATTTTCTTGGAAAATTAAATAGCTTAGCCCATTCTATAAACTTTACTGTTGAGTTTGAAGAAAATAACTCATTGCCTTTTCTAGATGTTTTAATTATTAAGGGTAATAATGAATTCAAATTTAAAATTTACAGAAAACCTACAAATAACTGTTCCTATGTCCACTATTATTCCTCGCATCAAGATAGAGTCAAACTGTCTGTTTTCTCATCAATGTTTTTGAGAGCTTTACGAATTTGTAGTCCTGAGTTCATAGATGAGGAAATATCCAAAATTTATGAAATAGGTAATGATTTAAAATACCCAAGAAATGTAATTGATAAATCTTTTAAAGTTGCTAGGAACACTTTTTATAATCCAAAAAAGGGCAACCAGCCTTATTCAACTAAAAATATGTTGGTTCTCCCTTACCATGAAAACTTGGTTGATATGCCTTCTCTTCTTAAGACTTTTAATATTAAAGTTGTATTCAAAAATCTTGATACAGTAAAAAAACTTTTGATTAAGAATTCCCCCCAAAATGCTGATGGATGTGTCTATAAGATTCCTTGTAAAATTTGCGATAAAGTTTATTACGGTCAAACTGGTAAAAATCTCGAACTAAGATTAAAACAACATAAATATAGCATTAGAACTGGACAAGATTCCAATGCTCTATTTATTCATGTAAGAGATTTTAACCATCCAATTGATTTTCAAAAAGTTGAGAAAGTAGTATCAAGCAAGTCCATGGTCGACAGGAATATAATTGAATCTTGTTTCATAAAAAGCAGTTTTGACAATAATATGAATATTTCCTTTGGTTTATATAAATTAGATCCATTTATAATTAATAGAATTTGGGTAGAATTTAATAATACACTGGACAAATAAATAGCTTGGGGGTGAGTTTTGCAAAGGACCTGTCCAAGTTGGCTCGCCGCGCGTCACGTGTTTAACCGTTGTGGGATCTGATAGTGAGGTGCTGGCCGACCCCTTATATAGCTTCCTTGGATGCTTCACTTTCATAGTTCCTTGATAATGTGAGTAGTCACGAAAGCGCTTGGAATTTCTCTATTCTTTCAGAGTGGTTGTTTTGCATATATATATATATATATATATATATATATATATATATATATATCTATATATATATATATATATATATATATATATATATATATATATATATATATATATATATATATATATATATACATATTTATTTATTTATATATATATGTATTTATATTCCATGCTAGAAAACGTCTTAATTATTAAAAAGAAAGGAGAAAATCCGGACCTGTTTGTAACTCTTCAAAATGTGACCTAGTGTCCTCCTGCTCACACATCAATGAACCGGTTACAGCTTCCCAGCAAGGACAGCAAATCATCAATCTCACTGACTGTACTATTCTCGGTGCCCGACCTGGGGTTATTGCTATTTGTGAGATTCTGGATAAAAAAATCACTGTCTTCCAAAGGATAGAAACCAGGATCGGTAACACTGAAGCCCAGCATGCCGTCTATCTCCACCGGATGTATATCCTTCCCTTTGCCAACACCAAACTGAGTACGACACCCTTTCCCTGTCAATGCTAAAAGAAATCTTAAGCCTTTCCCAAGACATATCATTGCAGGAGGAAGCTGCAATTCAAGTCAGATTAGGTAGACTGGATAAACGTACAGCGTTTTAGATTACCTTCTCAGCATTCTTGGATTCCTTCATTATATTCATCAAAACCGAAGAAGAAATTATAGCACAATAAACTTAACTTGGTGATGGTGGATGATCCCAGATACAACAGTGGCACTAGATAACAAGATGAGCTGAAATTTTGCTCACAAACAACCCATCTGGGACAATCCCAATCGTACTTAGAGAGTACGAACTCCATAAGTGAGAGAGTTCATCATATAATTGTGAGCGCACATCACACAAGTAATGTTCTCTTAATACTCCTCAGCTCTGCTGGTGAGCCACGTCTTAACTCATCCTTCATATTACAGTGACTCTCTACCATGTTGCCCCTATTCACTCTGAATACTAGTGTATTTGCAGCAAGATAACAACTGAGCAATATGGTCTGTACTTTCTGAACCATTCTAGATCCAAAGAACAGCCACTGATCTTCGCTCACCGATTTTCAGTGCGCCGATTTTCATGTTTTCCTCCGCAATCATCCAAAAGAACAGGTACAACTGGACAAGGATAAGCTTTCGTTTCTGGGGTAAGCTTTTGCCCCTGGGTAAGCTTTTGTCCCTGGGTAAGCTTTTGTTCCTAGAGTAAGCTCTTTTCTCTAGGTAGCTTTTGTCCCTGGGTAAGCTTTTGTTTCTGGGGTAAGCTTCTCGTTCCTGGGGTAAGGTTTTGTTCCTGGGGTGAGCTTTTATCCCTGGGGTAAGCTTTTATTCATGGGGTAAGCTTTTGTTCCTGGGCTAAGCTTTGTTCCTGGGATGAGCTTTTGGTTTTTCATTGTTGCCTTCAGGTCTTTCACAGTCCTTCCTTTGAATACTGCCAGAGCACCAAAGAAGTCTTTCACTACCACCACCACTACCACGGCTACTACTACTACAACCACCATTATCACCACCACTATTACAACTACCACCACCACTACCGCGGCTGCTACTACTACTACAACCACCATTACCACCACCACTATTACAACTACCACCACCACCACCACCATCACTACCACCACCACTACCACGGCTATTACTACTACTACAACCACCATTACCACCACCACTATTACAATTACCACCACCCCCATCACTACCACCACCACGGCTACTATTAATACAACCACAATTACCACCACCATCATCACTACTACCACCACGGCTACTACTACTACAACGACCATTACCACCACCACCACCACCACAACTATTTCAACTACCACCACCACCATCACTACCACCACCACTACCACGGCTACTACTACTACAACCATCATTACCACCACCACCACTATTACAACTATCATCACCATCATCACTACCACCACCACCACGGCTACTACTACCATAACCACCATTATCACCACCACTATTACAACTACCACCACCACCACCACCACCGCCACCACCGCCATCACAACCAACACCACCACCACAACCACCACCACCACTACCACGGCTACTACTACTACAACCACCATTATCACCACCACTATTACAATTACCACCACCACCACCACCACCGTCATCACTACTAACACCACCACCACAACCACCACTACCACCATCACCACCACCATTACCCCCATCACCGCCACCACCATCACCATCACCACCGCCACCACCACCATCACTACCATGACTTGCTCCATCTTTTTATTATTTTAATGTAAATTGTTTGTCGGAACTTACGTAATATTGAGGAGGGGGCGGCATTATGGGCGGCGGGTGGCAGTATGGGTGGTGGAGGGCTGTATGGGTTGCAGGCGGCAGTATGGGTAACGTGCTGCAATATGGGCGGTGGGCGGCAGTATGGGCGGTGGGTGGCAGTATGGGCGGAGGGCGGCAGTATGGGTGGTGGGTGGCAGTTTAGACATATCCAGAGAATACTAGAAGGTCAACCTACTGATCCCTCTCTAGCATCTAGCATGTTTCTGGTGTAGTAACAGTTTGTCAGAAAGTATTCTGGTCTAGTTATCCCTTAAATTTAAGGTAAATTTTAATAGTGATTTAGGATTGCAACTGATACGATATTAACTAACGAAATAATATTTGACATGTTTATTAACAGGGTTGTCTAGGTGGACAAAATCAAAGAAAATGAATTTGTTATAATTTAGGATATAATTTCATATGCTTCTCTTGTAGTGCAAAGTTAAATGGTACTTGTAGTAGTATAGTGCTGAAGACACATCTCATCTCAGTATGACTCGCAAGTACAGTCTGGTAATTTATCGTCAATTATAAAATGCTAGCATATACAAGCGTGTGTGTGTGTGAGAATGTGTGTATGTGCTCAAAGTTGTTTGTTATATCTCAGTAAGACTAGACTAGACTTAGACTTAAACAGCAGATGACTAAACGTTCTCAAATAACGTATCTGCTTGAACAATATGGCGAACGATTCGCAGAACAATAATAATGTACAAAGCAGCAGCACGGAGTCAGGAACAAGGAGACAAAATAACGACCCTAACTGGGGACCATCAGGAGATTCTCCATGAATGTCATAAAACTCCCTTAATACTGAATCTAAGTTTAGCATAACCAAATCCGCGACTACGATGGAGCGTAGATGCCACACAAAATAAGTCAGAAGCTTTATCTTTGGACCTGAGTTAACTTAGAGTGTCAGTACGACACACAACCTCAGCAAAACGTCAAAAATCAATAAGTCTGAACATTGATTTGTGAACAGAATTAAACAGAGTCACAAGATGTATGTTTCGACTCACCAACGAAATCATACTCTACCAAAATAGTCTAAATAACGAACAAAGAGACAGAGACGATTGGGATGCTTCCAGGACTAGGAGCAAATAGAGAGATTCACACTCCTCTGACCAGGAGCAGATGGAGAGAGCCATGCTCCTCGGACCAGGAGCAGATGGAGAGAGCCATGCTCCTCGGACCAGGAGCAGATGGAAAGAGCCATGCTCCTCGGACCAGGAGCAGATGGAAAGAGCCATGCTCCTCGGACCAGGAGCAGATGGAAAGAGCCATGCTCCTCGGACCAGGAGCAGATGGAAAGAGCGGTGCTTGTTGAGCGATGACCAGCTATGCAGAGAGAGAGCGATTTCTCGACTACAGGCACATGATATCAGATGATATCATGTGACGTCCCTGGTACCGAAGAGACACTGGCAGGTAAACAAGCGAGCTGATAATTAGCTAAGCAGTTTACCAATGCGGACAGCCAACCACAACTCTCGAACAGTGGGCACAGTCATGTGTAAATGTTACATCCTACCTAATGACACAGCTAAGTCAAATAATAGTATAAAGCAAGATATTTTCACTTTAGCTAATATTGAAAATATCAACAATGTAAAATTTTATGAAAGATAATATACATCAAATATATATTATATATATTGTGTTCTTTTCAGGAGATGCAACAGGCGGCGGGTGGCAGTATGGGCGGCAGGTGGCAGTATGGGCGGCGGGTGGCAGTATGGGCGGCAGGTGGCAGTATGGGCGACGGGTAGTCTAGCATGTTGACGCTGCATTGATCAGTCTCATTAAGTTCATCCAGCCTTATCTGGCAACACTGTTATTATTATTATTATTATTATTATTATTATTATTGTACATGAATGGTATACATTCTTCACGACTACGGTGTTCTTCACACCAACTCCAAGGCTGAGGGACTAATTACCTCATCTTTTGTATATAGTTCTACTGTCATCAAATTATGTCCTAGAATTTGTATTGATAAAGCCACTGGATGACGAAACGTCTACATTAAAGATACCCAGATGTTGTATGTGTCAAAATTTCATCATTATAATTATTATTAATGGCAGTAGTAGTAGTAGTAGTAGTAATATTATTATTATTATTTTGTATACTATTTATTATTTTTATTTTATTAATATTGTATGTTTATTATTATTATTATTATTATTATTATTATTATTATTATTATTATTATTATTATTATTATTATTATTATTATTATTATTATTATTATTATTATTACGCTGGTGATGAACACTTTTAATAATTTTACCGTCTCTACATATCCTCTAATTCTGAATTTAGCGTAACATATTAACCACATTCTAACATTTTCAAGTTTTTTAAGTTCATTCTGGCATTTCTAAGGAAATTCCTTTTTTTTTTTTTTACCGCTAAAGTTGAAGATTGAGACACTTATGCAGCATATGGGAATCTTTATTCAGGAAACGTTTCGCCACACAGTGGCTTCATCAGTCCAATACAAAGAGGAAGCCGAAACGTTTCCTGAATAAAGATTCCCATATGCTGCATAAGTGTCTCAATCTTCAACTTGTCGGTTTTTCAAACCATTCATCACAACCGCTAAAGTTAACATATTTTTTGTGGTCAAAAAAAAAAACGAAAAAAAAAAAATAATAATTTAGAGTGGAAGTGCCTAGTATTAAAGATTTTAATGAATTGACGTGGATTTTTTGCTCGCTAGGAAGACGATTTTTGTAGTCTAGAAATAAATCATTTATACTCTCTAGCAGGACGTAATTTTTGCTCGCCCGGAAAACATGTAAGTCACGTCAGAAATAATATTTTATTGTATGTTTCAGGCAAAGTTTGTTTTAAGATTTCAACGTCGCGGGGATTGGAAGAAGAAAAAACAAACATTGAAATGCAACATATCACATGGAATGACATTTAGACGACGTAATGTTAATAAAACAGAAAGACATTTTTTTTTATTTAGCATTAGAAATTTCATATCTGAGCCTTTTTTCAAAACTTTTCAGTGAACCTTGGAATGTTCTACGCTAAGCATCAAAAATATTTTAAATGTTATTTGCAAATGAAGATCAAAGTCATTTAGAAAATTTGATGTTAAGGTAAACACTAGTAAACATCTGTAACCACATAGTGGTAATTTTAATTTTGATTTGATTCTACAATAGAAATATTAACATCGGCGAACCTGTGAAAGATAAAAATAATTCTGATTTATGTGTATCTTTAATAACCATTCTGTTAGATGTTATATGTATGAATGGAAATATATCATGAAGGGAGTAATAAGAGAGTTCCGTAGTTTCTCAAGTTCTGCAGAACAAGGCAAATCAAGAACAAAAACAGCAGAACAAGAGGCAGTGTTAAGATGTGTTATAACACAGACGGTGTTAAGATGCGTTATAACACAGACGGTGTTAAGATGTGTTATAACACAGACGGTGTTAAGATGTGTTATAACAGACGGTGTTAAGATGTGTTATAACACAGACGGTGTTAAGATGTGTTATAACACAGACGGTGTTAAGATGTGGTGTTATAACACAGACGGTGTTAAGATGTGTTATAACACAGACGGTGTTAAGATGTGTTATAACGCAGACGGTGTTAAGATGTGTTATAACACAGACGGTGTTAAGATGTGTTATAACACAGACGGTGTTAAGATGTGTTATAACACAGACGGTGTTAAGATGTGTTATAACACAGACGGTGTTAAGATGTGTTATAACACAGACGGTGTTAAGATGTGTTATAACACAGACGGTGTTAAGATGTGTTATAACACAGACGGTGTTAAGATGTGTTATAACACAGACGGTGTTAAGATGTGTTATAACACAGACGGTGTTAAGATGTGTTATAACACAGACGGTGTTAAGATGTGTTATAACACAGACGGTGTTAAGATGTGCTATAATACAGACGGTGTTAAGATGTGTTATAACACAGACGGTGTTACGGTGTTAAGATGTGTTATAACACAGACGGTGTTAAGATGTGTTATAACACAGACGGTGTTAAGATGTGTTATAACACAGACGGTGTTAAGATGTGTTATAACACAGACGGTGTTAAGATGTGTTATAACACAGACGGTGTTAAGATGTGTTATAACACAGACGGTGTTAAGATGTGTTATAACACAGACGGTGTTAAGATGTGTTATAACACAGACGGTGTTAAGATGTGTTATAACACAGACGGTGTTAAGATGTGTTATAACACATACGGTGTTAAGATGCGTTATAACACAGACGGTGTTAAGATGTGTTATAACACATACGGTGTTAAGATGTGTTATAACACAGACGGTGTTAAGATGTGTTATAACACAGACGGTGTTAAGATGTGTTATAACACAGACGGTGTTAAGATGTGTTATAACACAGACGGTGTTAAGATGTGTTATAACACAGACGGTGTTAAGATGTGTTATAACACAGACGGTGTTAAGATGTGTTATAACACAGACGGTGTTAAGATGTGTTATAACAGACGGTGTTAAGATGTGTTATAACACAGACGGTGTTAAGATGTGTTATAACACAGACGGTGTTAAGATGTGGTGTTATAACACAGACGGTGTTAAGATGTGTTATAACACAGACGGTGTTAAGATGTGTTACAACGCAGACGGTGTTAAGATGTGTTATAACACAGACGGTGTTAAGATGTGTTATAACACAGACGGTGTTAAGATGTGTTATAACACAGACGGTGTTAAGATGTGTTATAACACAGACGGTGTTAAGATGTGTTATAACACAGACGGTGTTAAGATGTGTTATAACACAGACGGTGTTAAGATGTGTTATAACACAGACGGTGTTAAGATGTGTTATAACACAGACGGTGTTAAGATGTGTTATAACAGACGGTGTTAAGATGTGTTATAACACAGACGGTGTTAAGATGTGTTATAACACAGACTGTGTTAAGATGTGTTATAATACATTTAAGATTAAACCAATTTTAATTCAGGAATTAACTCTCCTCTGCAAGAGGTTGATGGGGGTGGGTGTGAGGTGTACACCTCACTCTCCTCTACCCCAGCCTCACTCTGACTGACGCAGGTGTGAGGTGTGCACCTCACTCTCCTCTACCCCAGCCTCACTCTGACTGACGCAGGTGTGAGGTGTGCACCTCACTCTCCTCTACCCCAGCCTCACTCTGACTGACGCAGGTGTGAGGTGTGCACCTCACTCTCCTCTACCCCAGCCTCACTCTGACTGACGCAGGTGTGAGGTGTGCACCTCACTCTCCTCTACCCTAGCCTCACTCTGACTGACGCAGGTGTGAGGTGTGCACCTCACTCTCCTCTACCCCAGCCTCACTCTGACTGACGCAGGTGTGAGGTGTACACCTCACTCTCCTCTACCCCAGCCTCACTCTGACTGACGCAGGTGTGAGGTGTGCACCTCACTCTCCTCTGCCCCAGCCTCACTCTGGCTGACGGAGGTGTGAGGTGTGCACCTCACTCTCCTCTGCCCCAGCCTCACTCTGGCTGACGGAGGTGTGAGGTGTGCACCTCACTCTCCTCTGCCCCAGCCTCACTCTGACTAACGGAGGTGTGAAGTGTGCACCTCACTCTCCTCTGCCCCAGCCTCACTCTGACTGACGGAGGTGTGAGGTGTGTGTCTCACTCTCCTCTGCCTCAGCCTCACTCTGACTGACGGAGGTGTGAGGTGTGTGTCTCACTCTCCTCTGCCTCAGCCTCACTCTGACTGACGGAGGTGTGAGGTGTGTGTCTCACTCTCCTCTGCCTCAGCCTCACTCTGACTGACGGAGGTGTGAGGTGTGTGTCTCACTCTCCTCTGCCTCAGCCTCACTCTGGCTGACGGAGGTGTGAGGTGTGCACCTCACTCTCCTCTGCTCCGGCTTTATTCTGACTGACGCAGGTGTGAGGTGTGCACCTCACTCTCCTCTGCTCCGGCTTTATTCTGACTGACGCAGGTGTGAGGTGTGCACCTCACTCTCCTCTGCCCCAGCCTCACTCTGACTAACGAAGGTGTGAGGTGTGTGTCTCACTCTCCTCTGCCTCAGCCTCACTCTGACTGACGGAGGTGTGAGGTGTGTGCCTCACTCTCCTCTGCCCCAGCGTTACTCTGACGCAGGTGTGAGGTGCGTATCGTAGTATCCTGTCCCTCAATCAGCCTTACCCCTGAGTGACGCACGCAGGAGTAAGATATGCACCTCACCAGCCTATCCCTCTCCCTCACTCAGCAAGAAGTCAGCAGAGGCAGGCGTGAAGTGAACGCCTCACCAGAAGCCGTCGCCAACGTCTCCAAGACGTGACTTACCCATGAGGTAAAAAAAAAAGACAAAAAAATCTCGTCACATGTGACCTAGTTCCTAACCGTGTATCATAGTGGTGCTCGCTAGAGTGACGCAGCCTCCCTCTCATACCTGCTGCTCCACCTGTCTCCACCATTTCTCTCAACATTGCATCACTGTCACCCTCTCTCATCGCTCGCATTCATAATTTTGATTTCGCAGTGGAAGAGCAATTTCAAAAAAATATATTTTTCCAACACTGACAAATTGAGGGATATGGTGTTTACGAAACAGAATTTTAATTAACTGAATTAATCTTTACCGATTTTTTTTTAAATATTGTATGATGAATAATTTTTTCTCTCTATAAGAGCAACTTATTCCAACTATATATGTATATATATATTTATATATATATATATATATATATATATATATATATATATATATATATATACATATATATATATATATATATATGTCGTGCCGAATATGTAAAACTGGTCAATTAGCAAGAACTCATTTAAAATTAAGTCCTTTCTAAAATTTTCTCTTATACGTCTAAAGATATATTTTTTTCATTAATGTTAATGTAAAACTTTTAATTTTGCTCCAAAAGGATCTTAGAAAACTTACCTAACCTTATTATAAGAAGAACAATTTATTTTAGCCTAACCCAACTAAATATATTTTAGATTTGTTTACAATAATTTAATACTAAACAAACATAGTGAAATATATTTTTTTCGTTAGGTTCAGAATGATTTTGGCGAAATTATTGCATACACAAATTTTCACTTGTCCTATATGGCAAGATGAGCGTTGCTATTTAAGCCAAGATCGCAAGTACTGCCTATTCGGCACGACATATATATATATATATATATATATATATATATATATATATATATATATATATATATATATATATATATATATATATATATATATATATATATATATATATATACAAACAGGTCCGGATTTTCTCCTTTCTTTCTAATAATTAAGACGTTTTCTAGCATGGATTATAAATACATATATATATAAATAAATAAATATGTATATATATATATAGGTAGTAGGTTGGTAGACAGCAACCGCCCAGGGAGGTACTACCGTCCTGCCAAGTGAGTGTAAAACGAAAGCCTGTAATTGTTTTACATGATGGTAGGATTGCTGGTGTCCTTTTTTCTGTCTCATGAACATGCAAGATTTCAGGTACGTCTTGCTACTTCTACTTACACTTAGGTCACACTACACATACATGTACAAGCACATATATACACACCCCTCTGGGTTTTCTTCTATTTTCTTTCTAGTTCTAATTCTTGTTTATTTCCTCTTATCTCCATGGGGAAGTGGAACAGAATTCTTCCTCCGTAAGCCATGCGTGTTGTAAGAGGCGACTAAAATGCCGGGAGCAAGGGGCTAGTAACCTCTTCTCCTGTATATATTACTAGATGTAAAAGGAGAAACTTTCGTTTTTCCTTTTGGGCCACCCCGCCTCGGTGGGATACGGCCGGTGTGTTGAAAGATGAAAGAAAAAAAAAATATATATATATATATATATATATATATATATATATATATATATATATATATATATATATATATATATATATATTATGTATGTTTGTGTTTATATATTTCCATTGTCTCCACCAGGCGACGTTGTGTCACAGCCTCAGACTGCAAGAACAAATGAAAGTTGACCGACACAACACACTTTGCAGCCCTTATATTTTCTAAATTTTCTGAGACTTTTTCTTTTTTGTTTTTTTTGCTGATCTAATGAACAGATCCAGGGAACTGAAGTCAGCACGAAAATAAAGGAAAAAATCAAGAGCCCCGTGTCCTCTCCGATGGCTAGTGAAAAATAGAATATCTGTCTTACTGAGTGGCGAGACAACGTTCTGCTGGAGCACATCTTTGCACTGCTTCTGCCGTTCAGTTCCAGGCTTCACTGCAGTTATTCTTTTCATTACGGTGTGCTTACGTTGTGGTCAGCGCTGTTTACCACCGATTGCGCTAGGCGATTACGGTCGTGCCATACTTAAAGTCGAACCTCGTCTCTTGTGATTGAAGATGAACGAAAACCATGGCTGCTTAGCGAATCATCCAGGAACTTCAAGCTAATGTGGTGATTCATCTGAACCGTCAGACTACTCCGCAGCTGTGCTGTGAGGACTCGAGGTAGAGTAACATGGTCAGTGATCCAATTCATTGATCTAGTCTTTTATGTCTGTCTTCTTTTTTCAGTGAATAATGTTCTTATAAGTACCTGCAAAATCTGTGGTACGAGCACTGTCTACTTTTTCCATCGTTTGCCATGCATCTCCTGTCATTTACCAGCTGTCAAGTACCACTTGTTAAGTGCCACCTGTCAGGTACGACTTGTTAACTACTACCTGTAAGGCACTACCTGTTAGGTACCAAACATCGGCACCATCTGCCAAGTACCATCTGTCAAGTGGAACCTGTCGGGTACCATCTGATAAATACCACCTGTCAAGAAAAACCTATCAGGCATCGCCTTCACGTGCCTCCTTCACGTACAGCATTCAGGTGCCAACATCAGGTTCTTTTTTCAAACATCATCCCCCAGGTATCATGTTAAGGTAAGGCCACACTGGTACCATCTCCCAGCTGCCACTTTCAGGTATCACCTTTCAGCCATACCTGCCACCTCTCAGTACCACCTCCCAGCTAGAGCACATCTCCACATATCAAAACATCTCAGGTAGTGGGTTCACGAAAAGAGATATTTATCATGCAAATAACTTCTGATGAATTCTGCTTGCCATCCCGTGCGGGAGCAGGGAAAACTATTTCATTAAATCTGTGTTATATAATTGATTTTCTTAAGACATTCCCGTCTCTAAGTGTTGGCTTAATAGTATTACTTGACACACTCTCAAAGACTTAAATTTCCAAGGGGATAGCAATATATATATATATATATATATATATATATATATATATATATATATATATATATATATATATATATATATATATATATATATATATATATATATATATATATACTATATATATATATATATATATATATTTATATATATATACATATATATCATGCCAAATAGGCAGAACTTGCGATCTTGGCTTAAATAGCAACGTTCATCTTGCCATATAGGACAAGTGAAAATTTGTGTATGCAATAAATTAGCCAAAATCATTCGGAACCTAACGAAAAAAAATATATTTCACTGTGTTTGTTTAGTATTAAATTATTGTAAACAAATCTAAAATATACTTAGTTGGGTTAGGCTAAAATAAATTGCCCTTCTTATTATAAGGTTAGGTAAGTTTTCTAAGATTCTTTTGGTGCAAAATTTAATTTTTTTACATTAACATTAATGAAAAAAATATATCTTTAAACGTATAAGAGAAAATTTTAGAAAGGACTTAATTTTAAATGAGTTCTTGCTAATTGACAAGTTTTACATATTCATACAGATATTATATATATATATATATATATATATATATATATATATATATATATATATATATATATATATATATATATATATATATATATATCACTGAAACCACGAAACAAGTAATTTTCAATCATTTATCAAACGGCATCAGGCCAGGATTCGACCCCACGGCACATTCTCCCGAATCAAGAGGCCACACAATGTACATGTCACCTTACCCACTCAGACATCGATCCTACAAACACCATGAGTCTAACGAACTAGGATTGTTTCATGTTGCGAGGACACTCGTGGCAGTGGTATGCTCAAGGATAATTTTCAGCCTCCTCCTGTTTCAACACCCGCCTCTACGAGCAGTCTATATAGCAATAAAACCACGAAACAAGTGGTTTTGTATTATTTAAATCATTTGCTTTATAGACAATGTACAAATCACCTGGTGACATATATATTGTGTGGTCTTTTGAGGCGGGAGAATGTGTCGTGGGGTCGAATTCTGGTCTGCCATAATTGAGTAAATGAATCAAAACCACTTGTTTCGTGGTTTCATTGCTATATAGACTGCTTGTGGAGGCGGGTATTCAAACAGGAGGAGGCTGAAATTAATCCTTGAGCATACCACTGCCACGAGTGTCCTCGCAACATGAAACAAGCCTAGTTCGCTAGGCTCATGTTGTTTGTAGGATCGATGGCCAAGTGGATAAGGTGACATGTACATTGTGTGGCCTCTTGAGGTTGACAATGTGTCGTGGGGTTGAATGCTGGCCTGCTGCAGTTTGGTAAATAATGTATATATATATATATATATATATATATATATATATATATATATATATATATATATATATATATAGAAACATTGTCTCTACATCTACAGCAGGATTTGAACCTGCAAACTCTGCATCAGAGTCTACAGTACTTTACCACGGAGCCAGAGCCGTGGTAAAGTACTGTGTACTCTGATACAGAATTTGCAGGTTCGAGTCCTGTTGTGGACGTAGAGACAATGTTTGTAAATAATTTCGCCTGTTTGCGCATTGTATATGTATGTATATATATATATATATATATATATATATATATATATATATATATATATATATATATATATGTATATATATATATGTATATATATATATATATATATATATATATATATATATATATATATATATATATATATATATATATATATATATATATATATATATATATATATATATATATATATATATATATATATATATATATATATGCGATTTTGGCTTAAATAGCAACGCTCATCTTGCCATACAGGACAAGTGAAAATTTGTGTATGCAATAATTTCGCAGAAATCGTTCTGAACCTAACGAAAAATATATATTTCATTTTGTTTGTTTAGTATTAAATTACAGCAAATGTATTTTAAATATATTTAGTTGGGTTAGGCTAAAATAAATTGCACTTGTTATAATGAAGTTAGGTAAGTTTTCTAAGATTCTTTTGGTGCAAATTTAAAATTTTTACATTAACATTAATGAAAAAAATATATCTTTAAACGTATAAGAGAAAATTTTAGAAAGGACTTAATTTTAAATGAGTTCTTGCTAATTGACCAGTTCTTGCTAATTGACCATTACTCTCACACTTGATTCAGAACTCCCCGCGCATTCACTCAACATTTCCCAGAATCTCTCTCCCTCCTCTACACTTCTCTCTTCTCCAGGTGCATACACGCTTACTATAACCCACTTTTCACATTCAATTTTTTATTTTACTCCACATAATCCTTGAATTTATACATTTGTAGTCCCTCTTTTCCTGCCATAGCTTATCCTTCAACATTATTGCTACTCCTTCTTTAGCTCTAACTCTATTTGAAACCCCTGACCTAATCCCATTTATTCCTCTCCATTGAAACTCTCCCACCCCCTTCAGCTTTGTTTCACTTAAAGCCAGGACATCCAGTTTCTTCTCATTCATAACATCCACAATCATCTCTTTCTTATCATTTGCACAACATCCACGCACATTCAGACTTCCCACTTTGACAATTTTCTTTTCATTCTTTTTAGTAATTTTTACAGGAAAAGGGGTTACTAGCCCATTGTTCCCGGCATTTTAGTTGACTTTTACAACACGCATGGCTTACGGAGGAAAGATTCTATTCCACCTTCTCCCATGGATATAAAAGGAAAAGTAATAAGACCAAGAACTATTAAGATAAAATCAAAGAAAACTCAGATGAGTGTGTAGAAATAAACGTATATATATATATATATATATATATATATATATATATATATATATATATATATATATATATATATATATATATATATATATATATATATATATATATATATATATATATATATATAATTTACTTGGAGTTTTAATGAGTCTAGTGTAGTTCCTAGGGTTAAAACCCAATTAACGAACTAAACAGTATAATGAGGCAAAGAAGTGAAAACTTCCTTCACGAGGTAACGTAAGAACTGTTTGTCGGATTAACGAATCTTGAAAAAGCATGTTTTAGAGTGAATAGGGAAATAATGCGACAAATGTTGCTAATGATGGAATAGTAGAAAGTTATGAAAAGCAGCTAAGAATAGGCCTTAGACATAGAAGTGTGATGTTACTATGGTTACTTAATGTATATAAATTTGAAATCGTAGAGGAAGTAAATGTTAAAGTTTTGAGGGAAGGAGTGGAATTAAAAGATAATGAATCTGATCCGAAGCCTATATGAACTTCCATAGTTCCTCTTTGCTGATGATACAGTTCGTTTTTGGTGGATTCTGTGGAGAAACTGCAAAGAGGGGTAGTGGGAGTAAATTTAAAAGTGAGCACAGATAGGAGCAAGGTGATGAGAGTAATAAAACGTACATGCAAAGAAAAATTGGATATTAGATTGGATGGAGGAAGAATAAAGTGAATATATTTAGATTTTGGGAGTTAACGCTTTCGCAAATGTGTCTATGAAAGACGAGGCGAACCATAGAACAGCTGAAGAAAAGAAGGGTAGATAGAGTGTTGAGGCGTATTTGGGGAGAAATTTATGATTTATAAAATTAAAATGTGGAAAGTATCATAATACTGTGCTACCAACTCTTCCGCAGTGAGAAGGAGGTTGAAAGTAGTGAAGATCTGAGAGAATTCAGAGCGTAAAAATTAATAGACAGTGTGGGGTTACGAAAGGTACTGCTCAGAGGGTGGAGAAAGGTGCGTCTTGAGTCGGTTTGGGCATTTAGAGAGGATGGAGCACAAAGACATGACCACGAGGGTGTATAAACCCAGGGTGGTAGGGCGTTGAGCATCCAGCAGGCATTTGTGAGCATGTTATATCTGGGTGAGTGGAGAGAAGTGGTTTTAGGAATTTGACGTATTGTTGGAGTGTGAGTAAGGTAACATTTATGATTGTAGAGAGAGAGAGGAGAGAGAGAGAGAGAGAGAGAGAGAGAGAGAGAGAGAGAGGGAGAGAGAGAGAGACAGAGAGAGAGAGAGAGAGAGAGAGAGAGAGAGAGAGAGAGAGAGAGAGATCCTATTGGGCAAGTGTTCCACAAGGCAGCGTGCTGGGTCCATTGTTATGGAATGTCTACTTCGACGACCTTCTTCATCTCATCCCAGAATCACATGCATATGCAGACGACTGTACACTGACATTCACTTATCCAAGAGAAGAAATGCCACCTGCTCTAAGCTACATCAATCACCAGCTAAGAGCTATATCAGCTTGGGCAATAGATGGCAAGTAACATTTGCACCTGAGAAAACGCAAATGATGATCGTCTCTAGGCACCATGATGGTAATGCTGGTGCAGTAGTAAGGATGGATGGGAGGGTGTTGGCACCTGGAGAAGAAGTTGATATCCTTGGGGTGAAATTTGACTCCAAACTAACCATGAAGAACCATGTTGTAAATCTTGCAAACAAGGCAGCCAGGAAGCTTACAGCACTTCGCCGTATCTCGCATCTGCTTGACAGTAGGGGTTGCAAGATTCTGTACGAGGTACAAGTACGCTCATACCTTGAGTACGCGCCACTTTCTTGGTTTGCCTGCCTCCCCCCTCTCATCTGCGACTGCTTGACAGAGTAGAGAACAGAGCAAGACGTCTCATATTTCGCCTGGACCCATCCTGGATAGATCTGTCAATTCAGCAGAGCCTTCAACACAGGAGGGATGTGGGTGGCCTTACTGTTATGTACAAGGCCAATATTGTCAAAGTACCACACTTGGATCCACTTTGAGGACAGCGTGAAACAAGCTTTTATGCCACAAGACGGGCAGAAAGCAGCAACTTCACTCTGGCTGTATCCTTCTCCAGAACATCACTCCATCTGAGATCATATATACCCAGGATGACTCGAGTATGGAACACATTCGTACAGCATAATGATGTCAATGAGATAAAGTCAGTTGATCAAATGAAAATGCTGGCCCACAGATGGCTCCAACTTCATCCTGTTCCCTACTTGTATGTCGCATAACAATAAAAATGCTTTCAAATGAGCTGATGTAGGTAACAGCTCTTAGCTTGCCAATAAAGTTAGGAATCCTTAACCTGTAAATAGCTTGTCAATAAAGCTAGGAATCCTTAACCTTGTCAAACCCTGTGTAAAGAGAGAGAGAGAGAGAGAGAGAGAGAGAGAGAGAGAGAGAGAGAGAGAGAGAGAGAGAGAGAGAGAGCTAGCGCCATCCTAGTTTGCCTGTTCATATATAACAGGTTAAGAGCGACCCCTCGTGAGAGACGGTCATTTGATCTCACCAATGTTGTTAGTGTCACGGCAGCGGTATTGGATTCAGGTAAACCCCATCGAAATCAACATTAATATCACCTAATGAGTCCCCGAAGCAAAACAGCTTCCTCAAACTCCACCTGAAGGATGATTTGATTCTCCTAACCTCGGGGATATAGCAGTGAATCCTCTTATAATTAGTTTGAAGCTAGAATACATAAGAATCCTTACGAAAAAATGAGATTCGGAAAACTCTCCCTTTACTGAATGCTTGATTGACCATTTAGTTCCTGTTGACTTTCTCAGTATCGCATCGAAAGCCTTTAAGGGCCAATTTTGATCTGAGATAAATGGTTTTCTAATTGGGATGAAAAAGAGATAAACAGAGAATAATTATCAGAAAGACACATAGGCCCAGAGAGCTAGCAAAGACAAACATAGAGAAATAGATTGAGATACAGAGAGAGAGAGAGAGAGAGAGAGAGAGAGAGAGAGAGAGAGAGAGAGAGAGAGAGAGAGAGAGAGAGAGAGAGAGAGAGAGAAAGAGAGAAGGAGAGAGAGAGAAAGATAGAGCTGATGTAAGTAACAGCTATTAGCTTGTTAATAAAGTTAAGAATCCTTAACCTGTAAATAGCTTGTCAATAAAGCTAGGGATCAACTGTGAAAGAGAGAGAGAAGAGAGAGAGAGAGAGAGAGAGAGAGAGAGGAAGAGATGAGGTAATAGCCTAGCAATAAAGTTAGGAATCCTTAACCTGTAAATAGCTTGTCAATAAAGCTAGGGATCCTTAACCTTGTCAAACCCTGTGTAAAAAAAAGAGAGAGAGAGAGAGAGAGAGAGAGAGAGAGAGAGAGAGAGAGAGAGAGAGAGAGAGAGAGAGAGAGAGAGAGAGAGAGAGAGAGAGAACAGAGACAGAGAGAGAGAGAGAGAGAGAGAGAGAGAGAGAGAGAGAGAGAGAGAGAGAGAGAGAGAGAGAGAGAGAGAGAGAGAGAGAGAGAGGAGCCTATAGAAAAATAAGACACTGAGAGGGGAAAGAAAGAGATAAAGACGGAAACAGAGAGAGCCAAAATTAAAAACAGAACGGTGACCAGTGAGATGAAGTGAATCTACAAAACGAAGCTAAAAATATATAATGAACAGCCCAGGCATCACCTCAGCCCCTCGAGTAAAGATAATGAATACGTCTGAGTCTAGATAATGAGTACTTCTCTGAGACTACGTGATGAATCTTTCTCTGAGTCTTGATAATGAGTATTTTTGTGAGTCTAAAGAGACCTAGTTACTTTATTGTCTTTAAGGAATTTAAAAATCCTTAACTAGTGGTGGACAGGTTACGTGTAGCCTCAATGACCCAAGTGTAGTCAACAGTCCGAAATCCCAATTAACCGGTCGACCTAACCTATGTTTGCCTTAGACTAAGATAGCTTATCGAATAGTCAATGTCGATCTCCCGAGGCATACTTCAACCTTTATCTTCATCAGCCCCATAACCTCCCTCGGCTCTCTCTCAGACCTTCACCTCCCAGCCTCGACTTCCCTCGACCTTTCCTGACTTCCCTCGACCTCCGTCACGTTATCAGTATGGTTGGGGCGGCAGCTTCCCTCAGATCCTCTCACAAGAGCTCTAACAGACTCCGGTCGCTCAAAGGAGATCGTAAAGCTGGCATATAAACGGAATGCCAAGATGAATTCTCACAGGATGCTGCCTATCTTTCCTAGCGACGCCAGTCCCGAGATACAGGGACACATGTCCAGCAGAGGGGACACACGTCTGGCTGAGTGATGGACACACGACGAGTGCTCAGCCAGGGGGACACATGCGCAGCGCCAAGTCAGAGGGACATATCCAGCACAAGACGAGAGAAATACATGTCCATCTCATGGACAGAAGGGACACACGTGGACGGCCTCATGAACACCAGATACTGTGTATGTGTGTATATGTGTGTGTATGTGTGTGTATCTGTGTCTGTGTGTGTGTGTATCTGTATCTGTGTGTGTGCGTTTGTATTCCCCTGAGTTGTATTCACCAAGTTGAGTCAGTTCCTGGCACCGCCTCCTAGACAAATACACTGATACGCACGACTGCTTTCCTCCTCTCTGCCCTTTCAGCTTCATGCCAGCGACGGCCGGAAAGAACGGAGAGTGACGAGAGAGCCTTCTGCTTTTCATCCTTGCCTCAGCCATCGGATAATACATGTTTTCCATGGAAACAGCGGTAAATAGCCCTATGCAGTTGAAATATGAAGTTGTCAACAAGTGGCCAAAAGACATGCAACAGAAGGAAAGGTATATCGGTACGAGGATTCACCTACACGAGGCTTCATCAGTGAGAGGTTTCAACTACACGAGGTTTCATTGAGTACTTGATAAAGTCTCATCTAGGCAAAAAGGCTTACTAATAAAGATCTAATTTCTGGCGTGCCTCTCTGTTTTTTTAATCCTTTAACGAAAAGAGCATCGGCGCGGACTGTAAAAGTCTTCACCTGCCTACCTGCCTCTCCCCGGGTACATTTCCCTACAGCCAACAGAGTCAGCGTCACTGATGGAGAGTTTGTGTGTATAGGTAAGCCTTTGTACTGTGTTTAATTGACTCCGTTATTTGCAAAGAGTTTTTCCAAACCGTTTTTTAAAGGGCTGTATTGTGTTTGCGCAGACAACATCAGAGAGCAGCCTGTTGCGCTGTTCTATGACTGTTGGCCCCAAAAAAATCTCTTATGTTTGTATTGTAGTTCCTGACACCGTATGACATACTGGTAATGTGTTGTACCCGTGTCATTCAACTCCAAGCCTGGATAAAGCGACATTTCGCTCAATGTAATAATTACTACTAATGATAATCATTAGGGAGAAGCTGATTATAAAGATACATGTGAAACACCAGCGTTTCTTTATTATTAACAAGTTTCGTCCACTAGTGGCTATTTTAATTCAATACAGGCATCACATTGACAATTGACAGACACTTGTGCTAAATTTGGGTATCTCTATTCCGGAAACGTTTCGCCAACCATTGGCTTCTTCAGTCCAAATATTGCACAAGTGTCTCATTTATCATTTTGTAGGTTTTCTAAACCATTTACTCAATATAGGGATCCCATACTGAAGATAGTGGAAGACGAGGTAATCATTCACTTATCCTAGTTAGGTGTTGAGTCCTTTAGCCTTGATCAGTCTGAAGCAGAGACAGGATGGCCACACTACTGGAGCCAGGAGAGAGGCTTAATCTCTGTACTGAATGATAAAAGAAAAAACCGAACACAGGCTGGAGAAAAGTTTTCTTGTATTGCACATGTGTCTTATTCATCAATGTGAGATTTCTCAAGTTAGTAACGTTTTAAAGTTTAACACTGAGCGAAACATCGTTTTAATGAAGACTTGCTCTATGTCCCGTTGCTTTATTAATTACGCTTCAGCTTACTGCCTGTCCTTCGTAGTGTTATCCTCTTCATTGTGAAGTTTCGGATATATATTTCTCCATCGTCAGTGCGACAAGAGAACAAAGGTTAAGTAGCCAATAAACATTATTTAAATATCCAGTGAGGTCGTATTACTTAACAAATATCAAACAATAGATGCAATAAAATCCAATAGTCTAAAGCGCAATTTTTAAAATGTTATTACATAATAAGTTACAAAAGGAACTTTGAGTACTTCTGTGTTCCAAAGTCACGTATCAAAACTTGCTTTTAAAATGACAATATTATTTTCAAATGTAAATTAAACGAAGAGGAGGTAAAAACTACCTTAAACTATACAAGACAGAAATTAATTAGAATTATTTTTTTATTGTGTGTACAACTGCACTGGTGTAATTTTTTTAACTCTGGTCTCATTTGGATACATACCAGACCCTGAGATTAAAGGAAAGTCATGTTTACAAGGGTGGTAGAATACAGTATTCTCTAGTCAGGTAGTCAGAGTGAAGGAACGATCCACGGGTATACCATCATGGTGGACAACTGACCGATATAACCTGGTATGATGGTACCGAGGCCAGTGTATTGTTAACCACTGTATGTGTAGCGTGTCGGTCGATTCGCAATCCGAGAAAGGAACGCCACGTATCTCGTAGTCTCAATTGCTTCTACATCAACTCACGCATCAACAACGGTACACAGTACGGTATTTATTTCTAGTGAAGTTATATATGAATGTTGAAAATTTAAAACTAATCAGGAGAGGCATTTAATTTCTTTTCATGCGATAATTTTTGAATGCCTCATCCGACTGGCTTCAAACCTTGAAAGCTGATTTATGTTACTTAGAGGGATATTAAGATTGTTACTGGACTGTGCAGGTGCCTATTTGCATATTTTACTTTAATTCTCCAGCTACTCTTTCTTCTAGCTCCTCGCAACTGTGCCAATTCCAATATATTAAAATACGCCAAAATCTATTTTTTTCTTATAGGAGTGTAAATGAACAATCTGATATATAATAAAACTGAGGAAAAAATAAAAACATAAAAAACTCGCGATTTTATAGTATTCGTAGGTTTCGCGAGTTTAATGAACACTTCATGTACATATTTAGGTACCCTGGAAGGTGTTCCTGTCTCCGAGTAGCTGCGTAATTATTTTTCCCCGAGATTCTCGTATATAACTTGAGAACGACTCATCAGATCGGATTCAAATTTTCAATGCTGGTGAACTATAACTAGTGGAAGATTTATGGAACTGTCAGCATGTGCAGGTACTCCATAGTCACTAGACCATTTCTCATTTTAGTTTCCATATGATAACTGGAGAAAGACATTTCTGATTGGCTTTAAACTTTAAAAGTTAGTGTATCTAATTTAGGGGAAGTTTATTTTTAATGATATTGGGCCATGTAGGCACCAGTTCCTCAAATTTATTAAAAGAATGGAAAAACTGTAACGCTGGTTTGTGCATTAATTTGCCAATGCACTAATCCGATCGGCTTCAAACCTTCAGTGTCAACACATCACTTAGTTAAGATACGTTTTCGATGCGTTGGTCATAACACGCTGAAGCATTTCCAAGAACAGATAAATCGGTTGGGAAACCCCCTGTACTGTTTCTCTTAAAGGATGAAGTGAACGACACTCGTCCCTTCCTGGATATTACTCACTAGACAAGAAGTGGTTGGTAGAGGTATTATGTTACCCACAAGTTAAAGGTATACACATGATCAGTATATACGCATCTTTTACCTACATACAAAAAGGTATTCTGAAACGAACTGTATACTGGAAGACCAGCAGCCAGCAAATACAATTTGATTCACTTCACCCACCACTGTCTCAAAACGAAGAAAGAGGCGCTTACCCGCTTGTTCTACCTTCAGGAATTCGTCGCTGTAGAAAAGCAGCGACGAAGTCCTGAAGGTGGAACAAGATTACAGAGAGAACGCCTTCACCAACCTCAAGCATCCTCGCCAGGTTGTTTTCCGTTGCAAACGAAAAGTAGACATGATACCCGGCAGCACCAAAAGCCAGGGAACACCATGAGAAGGTATCTACCACCAACAAAGACCACAGCTATCACAGTAGTTACCACTAAGACCGTATGTGACTTTACGAGGACCTCTAGACCATACGCCATACGAATATACAGTAAGGAGAGGCTAGAAGTTTGTCTATTAGTTTACAGGAGCAAAAATACGCTTATAGAAATAATAACATTCATTAAGCATGTGTGCAACAGCGCAAATTTCACTTACACCTAATGACGTGGAACTAAGTCATCTGTTTCATGAGAACGATAAGGTTAAAGGTAGAAGACTGGAATCATCTACAATAAAATTTACAAACAAGTGGGATGTTCAGAGTAGCAATCCCTACATCTCACATTGTTTTAAAGCGAAGGTAACCTGACGTAGGACGGTATGACACATGTTATATATCTTTGAAACTTGCACTTGACGCACCTGACCCCTCCACCTGACACACCCTAGATGACTCTCTAAGCTGTCGTACCTCATATTCGTCATGCATTTGAAAAAGCCCACTCATGGAAAAAAACATTGTACCAATAAAGGATTTCACTGCTAGTAGTGTCTTTTTCATTATATTTATGGCGTAGCGCCTCCACTTTGCACTCTGATTCAGCTATTGTTTGAGGTATTGCAAGTTGAAACGTCTAGGTATGATGACTAAGACAGTGTCAACGTCTCTTATCAAAGTAATATGTCGGGAATTGTTTCAGATACTTGCTGGCTAAAACAACACTCAAAAGTGATCCCATAGCAAAGCCAAATTACTGCCTGTAGTTTATGGATTCTTACAAGAAAATATTCAAGGTGGCACTTGCTTCAACCAAGTCGATGAAGTCAGGAGTAGGCGGACTGAAGTTAAGGTTAGCGGTGTAGTGGTTACGTACACCAACGACTCTATGGTTACACCTGTGAAAACGTAAATGATGTCTAGACTTGAGAGTTCCTTGATCATGATGTTGATGTTTTCCAGCCTGGAGACTCCGTCAGCTGACTTCTTACCACTTGTCGACGTTACATTTTTATTGAGTATACAGTCTTTAAGCTTTCCCACAGCTGAAGACTAATTCAAAGATTATCTAACTCAGCTAGGATTTGAAGCCAATCCGTATTGCAGGGAAACTTTTTCTTTAAATAAAATTGGCAAATATAAATATACACAGTCTAAAATCAAGGCAAATCTTCCTTTCATCAAAGTCACCAGCGTCAAAATTTCGAACCTATCAGACAAGACATTCTTCAGTTATTGCTCAAAATGTAACGATTCCATTTACATCATGTCAGTAAACCGGGAAATGTGCATCTACACACCATAAACTTAAAGAAAACCATCCTTACCATAAAATACATTAACCATAAAACATTAAGGTCAGTCAGAAGAAACACACACGTTATTTATCGGAAAATCCCAAATCCTTTTAAAAATAAAAATGTTATCAACATACTCCAATAACAACTTTAACCTGCCTCTTTAAGTAAGAAACATCAGTGTTGAACGTTTGAAGTCGACCGGAAGACACATTCTCACGCTATCCCACGGAAACCAAAATCAGGAACGGGGTATTGAAAGGCGAATAGAAGGTCACCTGAACATACCAACAGATGTATAAACCTTCCCTACTTAGAGTATACTTGTGTTGAAAATTTCAAGCTGATCAGATGAGGCATTCTCAAAGTACGTACGAAAACATTATTATTATTATATTTATTATTGTTATTATTATTATTATTATTATTATTATTATTATTATTATTATTATTATTATTATTATTATTATTATTATTATTATTATTATATTTATCATTATTATTATTATTATTATTATTATTATTATTATTATTATTATTATTATTATTATTATTATTATTATTATTATTATTATTATATTTATCATCATTATTATTATTATTATTATTATTATTATTATTATTATTATTATTATTATTATTATTATTATTATTATTATTATTATTATTATTATTATTATTATTATTATTATTATTATTCTCTCTGGCCAGATACAGTGAACAATGGTCGTGGAGTTTCGAGTCACTTTAAATATCTTTTATGCATTAATTACGTTTTGACTGTGTGAACTGTATTAATTATCATGTTATGTTCTCCCTTCAACCACTCTCCTCCTTGCTCCTCATTCCTTCTCCATTCACTCTTCTTCCACTCCTCACATTCTTATCTCCCTCTCTCTCTCCCCCTTACTCTCGTTCCATATCTCTCTATACTTTCCTCGTCTTTCTACATGACTCTCTCCCCTTTCCTCTTCTTTTCTTTTTTTTGTCACCCTGCTTCTCTCTTACCCTCTCTTCCTTCCTTCCTTCCTTCCTTCCTTCCTTCCTTCCTCTCTGTATCTTTATCTGTGTGTGAGCGTTATGATCTAGTCTATGCGTGGAGGTCAGGCTTACACAGCGGCTCACAGACACCTGTTGGGATACCCAGGGAGATTACACGGTCAGGGAGGGGCAGCGAGGGTAGGGTAGGGTAGCGTAGGGTAGGGTAGGGTAGGGTAGGGTAGGGTAGGGGAGGGGAGGGGAGGGGAGGGGAGGGGAGGGGGAGAGGCAGGGAGGGGCAGGGGAAAAGAGGGAAGGGACAGGAAAAGACAGGAAGGGGCGGGGAGAGACAAGAAGAGGCATGGGGAGAAGAGAGAAAAGGGTAATCTATAATGGAATTTAAAACGAGGAGAGGTATTTTACACACACACACACACACAGCCAGCCAGGAGCTGAGTCTCGACCCCTGCAACCACAATTAGGTGAGTACACACACACACAGACACACACACACACACACACACACACACACACACACACACACACACACACACACACACACACACACACACATGTAACAACAAAGTGCAAGGAGACAGAGGAAAGGTTTATTCCCAAGGGAAATAGAAATAATAGGAAGACCAAAGCGAGTCCTTGGTTTACCCGAAGGTGTAGGGAGGCAAAAACAAAGTGCACCAGAGAATGGAAAAGGTACAGGAGGCAAAGGACCCAGGAAAATAAGAAGATTAGTAGAAGAGTCAGAAATGAGTATACACAGGTAAAAAGGGGGGACCAGCGACAGTACGAAAACGACATAGCATCGAAAGTCAAGTCTGACCCGAAGCTGCTGTATAGCCACATTAGGAGGAAGACAACAGTCAAAGACCAGATGATAAGGCTGAGGAAAGAAGGTGGGGAACTCACAAGAAACGATCAAGAAGTATGTGAGGAGCTCAACATGAGATTTAAGGAACTATTTACAGTGGAGACAGGAAGGCCTCTGGGGGACAGAACAGAGGGGGACACCAGCAAGGAATATACCAACAAGTGCTGGATGACACAAACAAATGAGGAGGAGGTGAAGAAGCTGCTAAGGGACATCGATACCTCAAAGGCAATGGGACCGGACAACATCTCGCCGTGAGTCCTTAGAGAGGGAGCGGATATGCTGTGTGTGCCACTTACCACAATCTTCAACACATCCCTGGAAACTGGGCAACTACCTGAGGTATGGAAGACGGCAAATGTAGTTCCCATTTCAAAAAAAAAAATCGACAGAAAAGAGGCACTAAACTATAGACCAGTGTCACTGACGTGTATAGTATGCAAAGTTATGGAGAAGCTTATCAGGAGAGTGGTGGAGCACCTGGAACGGAACGAGAGTATAAACGCCAACCAGCACGGATTCATGGAAGGCAAATCCTGTGTCACAAACCTTCTGGAGTTTAATGATAAAGTAACAGAAGTAAGACATGAGAGAGAGGGGTGGATTGAATGCATCTTTTGGACTGCAAGAAGGCCTTTGACACAGTTCCTCACAAGAGATTAGTACAAAAGCTAGAGGATCAGGCGCATATAACAGGAAGGGCACTGCAATGGATCAGAGAATACCTGACAGGGAGGCAACAACGAGTCATGGTACGTGATAAGGTACCACAGTGGGCACCTGTGACGAGTGAGGTCCGACAGGGGTCGGTCCTAGGACCAGTGCTATTTTTGGTATATGTGAACGACATGATGGAAGGGTTAGACTCAGAAGTGTCCCTGTTCGCAGATGATGTGAAGTTAATGAGGAGAATTAAATCAGATGAGGATCAGGCAGGACCTCAAAAAGACCTGGACAGACTGGACACCTGGTCCAGCTACTGGCTTCTCGAATCTTCCCCGATGTTGAAGATCGGGGAAGGGCACAGAAGACCGCAGACGGAGTATAGGCTAGGTGGCCAAAGACTGCAAACCTCGCTCAAGGAGAAAGATCTTGGGGTGAGTATAACACCGAGCATGTCTCCGGAAGCACACATCAACCAGATAACTGATGCAGCATATGGGCGCCTGGCAAACCTGAGAACAGCGTTCCGATACCTTAGTAAGGGATCGTTCAAGACACTGCACACCGTGTACGTCAGGCCCATACTGGAGTATGCAGCACCTGTTTGGAACCCGTACTTGATCAAGCACGTCAAGAAATTAGAGAAAGTGCAAAGGTTTGCGACAAGGTTAGTTCCAGAGCTAAGGGGAATGTCCTATGAAGAAAGATTAAGGGAAATCGGCCTGACGACACTGGAGGACAGGAGGGTCAGGGGAGACATGATAACGACATATAAAATACTGCGCGGAATATACAAGGTGGACAAAGACAGGATGTTCCAGGGAGGGGACACAGAAACAAGAGGTCACAATTGGAAGTTGAAGACTCAGATGAGTCAAAGGGATGTTAGGAAGTATTTCTTCAGTCACAGAGTTGTCAGGCAGTGGAATAGCCTAGAAAGTGACGTAGTGGAGGCAGGAACCATACATAGTTTTAAGACGAGGTTTGATAAAGCTCATGGAGCAGGGAGAGAGAGGACCCAGTAGCAACCAGTGAAGAGGCGGGGCCAAAAGCTAAGACTAGACCCCTTCAACCACAAATAGGTGAGTACAAATAGGTGAGTACACACACACACAAACAAACACGCACACACACACACACACACACACACACACACACACACACACACACACACACACACACACACACAAGGAACTTCTTGTGGTGAGTCTCATAAGGAGCACATTTGAGGCGCACATCAACTGCTGCAGTATACGGACGAGTGACAAACCTAACAATAGCATTTCGACACCTGAGTAAGGAGTCATTCAAGACACTGTAGACCGTGTACGTCAGACCCATATTGGAGTATGCAGCACCAGCATGGAACCCGCACGTCAAGAATTTGGTTAAAATGTAAAGGATTGTAACAAGACTAGTCCCGAAGGCAAGGGGTATGTCATACGAGGAGAGGTTAAGGAAACATAAACTTACGACACAGGAAAACAGGAAGGATAGGGAAGATATGATAACGACGTATAAAATACTGAGAGGAACTGACAAGGTGGACAGGGCTAGAATACTTCAGAGATGGAACACAAGAACAAGGGTTTACAAATGGAAGTTATAAATTCAGATGAGCTATAGGTATGTTAGGAAGCATTTCTTCAGCCTTAGAGTTGTCAGGAAATGGAACACTCTGGAGAGTGATGTAGTGGAGAGAGGATCCATACATAGCTTTAGGACGAGGTACGATAAGACTCTTAGAGCGGGGAGAGCGGGGACTTAGTAACGACTAGCAGAGAGGCGGGACCAGGAGCTGTGATTCGACTGCTGCAGCCACAAATAGGTGATTACAAATAAGTGAGTACATGCTCACGTTCATACATACAAAGAGAGAGTAAGAGAGAAAGAGAGAGAGAGAGAGAGAGAGAGAGAGAGAGAGAGAGAGAGAGAGAGAGAGAGAGAGAGAGAGAGAGAGAGAGAGAGAGAGAGAGAGAGAGAGAGAGAGAGAGAGAGAGAGAGAGAGAGGCCATTTAAACATGACCTCTCCAAATACAATAAAACTCCGCCGTTTTGTCTTCCCCAGAGAACATTTTTCCTTCAGTATATTGTTAACGAATATATTTTTGTGTGCATTTTAGACAAGAGGATTTTTTGGGCTTACATGGGTGGGAGATTTAATTACTAAATCTCCCTTTGTGTCTGAAAAAATTAAGAGTATTATTTTCTATAAGGGAGAAGAGGAAGGAAGGGAAACTGATGGTGCTTTATCCAACCTGTCCCTCTCACTTTCTTTCTTTCTCTTCCTCTCTCTCTCTCTCTCTCTCTCTCTCTCTCTCTCTCTCTCTCTCTCTCTCTCTCTCTTTCGCTCTGAACTGTAGGTTTTCCTACTATCTAATACTACTCTACTGCTACTACTACTACTAGTAGTACTACTACTACTCTACTACTACTAATCTGTTGCTCTCCTACTACTACCTATACTACTATTGCCTCGCTTCACGCCACTTTCTCTCTCTTGTGCCACTATCGCTGGTCCCTCAACCTACTACAACTACTACCACTACTATTACTACTACTCCTCTACTGCTACCAACATTATCTCTACCACTACTCTCTCTCCTTCCTTCTTTCTTCCACCTCTCATTGTCCTGTCCCTGACCTCTTCTCATATACTGGCTCCCTTACCTTCGTGTGTTAATGTGATTAGTTAATGGTCCAAATCCGACCTGAACGTCGTCATAAGTTTTTCGTATATGCGGGTTGTCTGCGTATCGCCCTTCCTAATTTACTACCACATATTCTCTATTTCTCAAGAGAGGGTTACGACCAGACGTGACTCGGAGCTGTAAGGTAAACAACACAAGGATGCGTTGAATAAAATGCACCTAACGTTACTGAAATCCACCAAAGGAGACGTGAACACGAAGTACAAGTTGCAGAAGTGCATCGTGAGAGTGACGGGAGCACAGCTGGAAGCTGGTGGTCGGATAAGTCGCTGAGATGCTACTAGCAAGCACTTGTTGAAATGGAAGCACGGAGAAAGAGAGAGATGGTTTGTGATGTGTCAACCCGGTGTGAGGTTTACATTCCTGGGTAGGTTTTTTTCTTACTGTTTTACTGGTTTCCTTGGTAACTTGTTGATCTCATTTGAAACCTTTGACTCGGTGTGACCTTCTCAACTTCACTCTCAGTAGCTTTCTCAACCTCTCTCGCTCTCTCAGTCGCTCCCCTTCCTTCTCAGTGGCTAACCTTCCTTCCCTCTCAACCGCTATTCACTAGCACATTCAGTCCCTCCCACAGTCTGTCTCCCTCTCGGTCGCTCCATCGTGTCTCACTCATTCCCTTCCTTTTAAACACTTCTCTCTTTTTATCTCGCTTCCACTCAGTCGCTCCTCCTCCTTGTCTCACTCACTCACTCCTCCTCCTTGTTGCAGTTAGTCACTCCTCCTCCTTGTCTCGCTCAGTCACTCCTCCTCATAGTCTCACTCAGTCACTCCTCTTAGTCTCAGTTAGTCACTCCTCCTCCTTGTATCGCTAAGTCATTTCTCCTCATAGTCTCAGTCAGTCACTCCTCCTCCTAGACTCACTCAGTCACTCCTCCTAGACTCACTCAGTCACTCCTCCTCATAGTCTCAGTCAGTCACTCCTCCTCCTAGTCTCACTCAGTCACTCCTTCTTCTAGTCTCACTCAGTCACTCCTCCTCCTAGTCTCAGTCAGTCACTCCTCCTTGTCTTAGTTAGTCACTCCTCCTTGTCTCAGTTGGTCACTCCTTCTCCTAGTCTCCCTCAGTCACTCCTCCTCCTAGTCTCACTCGGCCACTCATCCTCATAGTCTCAGTCAGTCACTCCTCCTTGTCTCAGTTTTAGTCACTCCTCCTCCTTGTCTCAGTTAGTCACTCCTCCTCCTTGTCTCGCTCAGTCGCTCCTCCTCCTAGTCTCACTCAGTCACTCCTCCTCCTTGTCTCGCTCAGTCATTTCTCCTCCTAGTCTCACTCAGTCACTCCTCTTCCTAGTCTCAGTCAGCCACTCCTCCTCCTAGTCTCACTCAGTCACTCCTCCTTCTAGTCTCACTCAGTCACTCCTCCTCCTAGTCTCAGTCAGTCACTCCTCCTTGTCTCAGTTAGTCACTCCTCCTCCTTGTCTCAGTTAGTCACTCCTCCTCTTGGTCTCACTCAGTCACTCCTCCTCCTAGTCTCACTCAGTCACTCCTCTTCCTAGTCTCAGTCAGTCACTCCTCCTTGTCTCAGTTTTAGTCACTCCTCCTCCTTGTCTCAGTTAGTCACTCCTCCTCCTTGTCTCGCTCAGTCGCTCCTCCTCCTAGCCTCACTCAGTCACTCCTCTTCCTAGTCTCACTCAGTCACTCCTCCTCCTAGTCTCACTCAGTCACTCCTCCTCCTAGTCTCACTCAGTCACTCCTCCTCCTAGTCTCACTCAGTCACTCCTCCTCCTAGTCTCACTCAGTCACTCCTCCTCCTAGTCTCACTCAGTCACTCCTCCTCATAGTCTCAGTCAGTCACTCCTCCTCCTAGTCTCACTCAGTCAATCCTCCTCCTAGTCTCAGTCAGTCACTCCTCCTTGTCTCAGTTAGTCACTCCTCCTCCTTGTCTCAGTTAGTCACTCCTCCTCCTAGTCTTACTCAGTCACTCCTCCTCCTAGTCTAACTCAGTCACTCCTCTTAGTCTCAGTTAGTCACTCCTCCTCCTTGTCTCACTCAGTCACTCCTCCTCCTAGTCTCACTCAGTCAGTCCTCCTCCTAGTCTCAGTCAGTCACTCCTCCTTGTCTCACTCAGTCACTCCTCCTCCTAGTCGCACTCAGTCACTCCTCCTCCTAGTCTCACTCAGTCACTCCTCTTAGTCTCAGTTAGTCACTCCTCCTAGTCTCACTCAGTCACTCCTCCTCCTAGTCTCACTCAGTCACTCCTCCTCCTAGTCTCACTCAGTCACTCCTCCTCCTAGTCTCACTCAGTCACTCCTCCTCCTAGTCTCACTCAGTCACTCCTCTTAGTCTCAGTTAGTCACTCCTCCTAGTCTCACTCAGTCACTCCTTCTCCTAGTCTCACTCAGTCACTCCTCTTAGTCTCAGTCAGTCACTCCTCCTTGTCTCACTCAGTCACTCCTCCTCCTAGTCTCACTCAGTCACTCCTCCTCCTAGTCTCACTCAGTCACTCCTCTTAGTCTCAGTTAGTCACTCCTCCTTGTCTCACTCAGTCACTCCTCCTAGTCTCACTCAGTCCTCCCCTCACTACACTTCAGTTATTTTTACGCTACCGTACAGAATTCTTCCTACTTTTCCTGCTTCACTCCATTAACATATAAACCGTCTGCCATGAATAAATTTAACTCATTGCCAGAGTTATTCCCACAGGTCTAGGGATTTCTTGTCTTACATGAGGTCTATAATACATTCTAACAGTATTGCAACTGATCTCTACTATTATCGGTATTTCTATTTATGCCGTGTTAATTAAGTACCAAAACACACACACACACACACACACACACACACACACACACACACACACACACACACACACACACACACACACACACACACACACACACACACACACACACACACACACACAAAAGTTGATGAGAAGAATTCACTCGATCGAAGACCAGGCAGAACTACAAAGGGATCTGGACAGGCTTCAGACCTGGTCCAGCATTTGGCTCCTGGAGTTCAATCCCACCAAGTGCAAAGTCATGAACATTGGGGAAGGGCAAAGAAGGCCGCAGACGGAGTACAGTCTAGGGGGCCAGAGACTACAAACCTCACTCAAGGAAAAAGATCTTGGGGTGAGTATAACACCAGGCACATCTCCTGAAGCGCACATCAACCAAATAACTGCTGCAGCATATGGGCGCCTGGCAAACCTCAGAACAGCATTCCGACATCTTAATAAGGAATCATTCAGGACCCTGTACACCGTGTACGTTAGGCCCATATTGGAGTATGCGGCACCAGTTTGGAACCCACACCTAGCCAAGCACGTGAAGAAACTAGAGAAAGTGCAAAGGTTTGCAACAAGACTAGTCCCAGAGCTAAGAGGTATGTCCTACGAGGAGAGGTTAAGGGAAATCAACCTGACGACACTGGAGGACAGGAGAGATAGGGGGGACATGATAACGACATACAAAATACTGAGAGGAATTGACAAGGTGGACAAAGACAGGATGTTCCAGAGATTGGACACAGTAACAAGGGGACACAGTTGGAAGCTGAAGACACAGATGAATCACAGGGATGTTAGGAAGTATTTCTTTAGCCACAGAGTAGTCAGTAAGTGGAATAGTTTGGGAAGCGATGTAGTGGAGGCAGGATCCATACATAGCTTTAAGCAGAGGTATGATAAAGCTCACGGCTCAGGGAGAGTGACCTAGTAGCGATCAGTGAAGAGGCGGGGCCAGGAGCTCGGACTCGACCCCCGCAACCTGAACTAGGTGAGAACTAGGTGAGTACACATACACACACACACACACACAGAGTGCCCCTTAGCAAAGCCTAGCTTCACTCTAGAAACTATTAAAGGCACAGGCCGGAGAGAATCGCCAGGTATCTGCAATGCAAGAACGTCAAAGACACATGGAGAGTGTGACACGTGTTAGAATAGCAACAAAGAAGGAAATCTCAATAACAGAGCTGGTTTCATCTGACAACACACCCACAACTCTGGTCGATGTCAACACCTCGGGTTTCTTCCTATAGAGACCAACGAGCAACAATCCCTCCCAGCAAGCATAGCCAGCATTTCTCCAGGCTGCACTTCAACTAATAACATCAAAGACGCAGTCAAACTAACATCTCTCAGGGATATAATACACATCCTTTAAGCAACCCACACGGAGACTTCTACCAAACAAATTAACGTGTTAAAAGAAAGCCAACGCTGTCCTACCAACCACCGGAGCATGGCGCAACATTTTCCTGTTTTTGTTATTGGGACAATCAAAAAATTCCATATAGACAGTAATCTCGCCCGCCTACCTCACCGTGCGAAAATACTCGCCAGAAAAGTGAGATATCTAAAAATTAAAGAATAAAACAGCAAGATAACAGAAGAGGGGAATGCTGCAGAAACAACCAGACAGATCACTAGCGATGATGTAAGTGTCCTCAGAGATTCTTCCACAGTCGATGCTCTGCACGACAAATACCCAGGGTAACCCACCTGATGCTCTACAGGGCAAGTACTCACCTGCAACACATACGTAATTGTCAAAGGATGAATGTCCCCAGAGGCACCAGCAGGAAGTTCATCCCTTCAGCTTAGACAACATGACCAGTCAAAAGTTTGTCTCATAAGCATTCCTTTGGGATAACCCCATTGTAAAAAATCTTCTGCAGAGATACGTACATGGTTATAAATGACCATAATTTTTAAAAGGGTTGACCGGTAAGCCAGCGGAAGGCCTCGGTCAGATGACCAAAGTTCCAAAGGCGGGTCATCATCTGACTAAGACCCGTGTCAGGAAACATTTGTCCTGTTTCCTGACGAACCTTACTTAACCTAACCTAATCTTCTGCAGCTGATTAGAAGGTGCAAAATCCGAAAGGCAGCTCGCCTTTTTAGCTGGAACGCATATCACTTAGGTTATTTTCTGTTAAAGGTTCTTATCTCCTCGAGTTGCAAGGACCCTGACCCATAGACATTTAGCATCGCTGCTCCTATTCAAACCGAGCACTGGTGTTCAGAAAAGCAATAGCCGACCAATATGGTCTGGACGATCTGAACATGGCAAATTTCAAAGTTCCAAACGATAACATGACACAATGAAGTCAACGAGATCATCAAGAGAAGCTTTGCTTCAGTCCAGTCCAGTCCAGTCCAGTCCAGTCCAGTCCAGTCCAGTCCAGTCCAGAGTTAACCTTGACCTTTATTGGCAAGTAGTACAGAAATGCCTGCCAACCTAACTGGTGGTATCACATTACATCCCTGGAAGAGTGAGAGACAGGTGGGTGGGAGACTGTACTTGGGCATCTTCCCTGCCCAATACGTATATCCATTTATATCCTGGTCAGCAGGATTGTGCCGCTGATCACTTGGCTCACCAATACCACTTCGGTCTCAACAAGATCAGAGCCCCTTGGTTCTTTGGGAAAGCATGCCATGGGTTTACTCACTGGGTTCCCGGCTTATCACGGGCTCTTCGCTGGGTTCTAGGCTCATAAAATCTCCCAGAGATCCAAAGTTGCCACTTTCTCGCCCAGCGCCTAAGCATAATACTTCAGAGGTAACACTGCTCTCTACATCATCGGTTTCTGGCCGGCGTTGAGGACTCTGACGAGCATCACAACTTTGACCAAACTTTCATGTTTTTAATTCTGAATATATATAAAGTCCTCAGAAACTTCACCAATAAATCATTAGATAGATAAATAAAACAATAAATAACACACACACACACACACACACACACACACACACACACACACACACAAAACACTCACACACACACAATACACACACAACACACACACAACACACACACACACACACACACACACACACATACACACACACATACACACACACATACACACACACATACACACACACATACACACACACTTACACACACACATATATATATAAACACACACACACACACATTATATATATATATATATATATATATATATATATATATATATATATATATATATATATATATATATATATATATATATATATATATATATATATATATATATAAATAATCTCTAGTAAGGCTGATGCATGCAGGGGATGAGATGAAAAGTTGTAAGCCTTCTCCCTGAAAGCTGGCTGCCTTGGATCAACGTGTAGCGCAAGCTGCGCGCCAAGGTATTGTCCAGTGTGGTGAGATTGGTATAGCACTGCGTACCTTCCAAGGTTCGTAGGTTCGTGTCTCCTTCAGCCAGAGATCAGTGTTTGTGTATATTTCGCCTGCTCTTGCTGTATAGTCCTTGTGGCTAAGCGCTTCTTTTTGATTATAATAATAATCGCCTGCTCTTGCGAATTCTTTGCATATGTATATATATATATATATATATATATATATATATATATATATATATATATATATATATATATATATATATAAGAAGAAGAAAATTGTCAAAGTGGGAAGTCTGAATGTGCGTGGATGTTGTGCAGATGATAAGAAAGAGATGATTGTGGATGTTATGAATGAGAAGAAGCTGGATGTCCTAGCTTTAAGTGAAACAAAGCTGAAGGGGGTGGGAGAGTTTCAGTGGAGAGGAATAAATGGGATTAGGTCAGGGGTTTCAAATAGAGTTAGAGCTAAAGAAGGAGTAGCAATAATGTTGAAGGATAAGCTATGGCAGGAAAAGAGGGACTATAAATGTATTAATTCAAGGATTATGTGGAGTAAAATAAAGATTGGATGTGAAAAGTGGGTTATAATAAGCGTGTATGCACCTGGAGAACAGAGAAGTGTAGAGGAGAGAGAGAGATTTTGAGAAATGTTGAGTGAATGCGTGGGGAGTTTTGAATCAAGTGTGAGAGTAATGGTGGTTGGGGATTTCAATGCTAAAGTGGGTAAAAATGTTATGGAGGGAGTAGTAGGTAAATTTGGGGTGCCAGGGGTAAATGTAAATGGTGAGCCTTTAATTGAGCTATGTGTAGAAAGAAATTTGGTAATAAGTAATACATATTTTATGAAAAAGAGGATAAATAAATATACAAGGTATGATGTAGCACGTAATGAAAGTAGTTTATTAGACTATGTATTGGTGGATAAAATGTTGATGGGTAGGCTCCAGGATGTACATGTTTATAGAGGGGCAACTGATATATCGGATCATTATTTAGTTGTAGCTACAGTTAGAGTAAGAGGTAGATGGGAAAAGAGGAAGGTGGCAACAACAAGTAAGAGGGAGGTGAAAGTGTATAAACTAAGGGAGGAGGAAGTTCGGGTGAGATATAAGCGACTGTTGGCAGAAAGGTGGGCTAGTGCAAAGATGAGTAGTGGGGGGGTTGAAGAGGGTTGGAATAGTTTTAAAAATGCAGTATTAGAATGTGGGGCAGAAGTTTGTGGTTATAGGAGGGTGGGGGCAGGAGGAAAGAGGAGTGATTGGTGGAATGATGAAGTAAAGGGTGTGATAAAAGAGAAAATGGTAGCTTATGAGAGGTTTTTACAAAGCAGAAGTGTTACAAGAAGAGCAGAGTATATGGAGAGTAAAAGAAAGGTAAAGAGAGTGGTGAGAGAGTGCAAAAGGAGAGCAGATGATAGAGTGGGAGAGGCACTGTCAAGAAATTTTAATGAAAATAAGAAAAAATTTTGGAGTGAGTTAAACAAGTTAAGAAAGCCTAGGGAAAATATGGATTTGTCAGTTAAAAACAGAGTAGGGGAGTTAGTAGATGGGGAGATGGAGGTATTGGGTAGATGGCGAGAATATTTTGAGGAACTTTTAAATGTTAAGGAAGAAACAGAGGCAGTAATTTCATGCACTGATCAGGGAGGTATACCATCTTTTAGGAGTGAAGAAGAACAGAATGTAAGTGTGGGGGAGGTACGTGAGGCATTACGTAAAATGAAAGGGGGTAAAGCAGCTGGAACTGATGGGATCATGACAGAAATGTTAAAAGCAGGGGGGGATATAGTGTTGGAGTGGTTGGTACTTTTGTTTAATAAATGTATGAAAGAGAGGAAGGTACCTAGGGATTGGCGGAGAGCATGTATAGTCCCTTTATATAAAGGGAAAGGGGACAAAAGAGACTGTAAAAATTATAGAGGAATAAGCTTACTGAGTATACCAGGAAAAGTGTACGGTAGGGTTATAATTGAAAGAATTAGAGGTAAGACAGAATGTAGGATTGCGGATGAGCAAGGAGGTTTCAGAGTGGGTAGGGGATGTGTAGATCAGGTGTTTACATTGAAGCATATATGTGAACAGTATTTAGATAAAGATAGGGAAGTTTTTATTGCATTTATGGATTTAGAAAAGGCATATGATAGAGTGGATAGAGGAGCAATGTGGCAGATGTTGCAAGTATATGGAATAGGTGGTAAGTTATTAAATGCTGTAAAGAGTTTTTATGAGGATAGTGAGGCTCAGGTTAGGGTGTGTAGAAGAGAGGGAGACTACTTCCCGGTAAAAGTAGGTCTTAGACAGGGATGTGTAATGTCACCAAGGTTGTTTAATATATTTATAGATGGTGTTGTAAAGGAAGTAAATGCTAGGGTGTTCGGGAGAGGGGTGGTATTAAATTTTGGGGAATCAAATTCAAAATGGGAATTGACACAGTTACTTTTTGCTGATGATACTGTGCTTATGGGAGATTCTAAAGAAAAATTGCAAAGGTTAGTGGATGAGTTTGGGAATGTGTGTAAAGGTAGAAAGTTGAAAGTGAACATAGAAAAGAGTAAGGTGATGAGGGTGTCAAATGATTTAGATAAAGAAAAATTGGATATCAAATTGGGGAGGAGGAGTATGGAAGAAGTGAATGTTTTCAGATACTTGGGAGTTGACGTGTCGGCGGATGGATTTATGAAGGATGAGGTTAATCATAGAATTGATGAGGGAAAAAAGGTGAGTGGTGCGTTGAGGCATATGTGGAGTCAAAAAACGTTATCTATGGAGGCAAAGAAGGGAATGTATGAAAGTATAGTAGTACCAACACTCTTATATGGGTGTGAAGCTTGGGTGGTAAATGCAGCAGCGTGGAGACGGTTGGAGGCAGTGGAGATGTCCTGTTTAAGGGCAATGTGTGGTGTAAATATTATGCAGAAAATTCGGAGTGTGGAAATTAGGAGAAGGTGTGGAGTTAATAAAAGTATTAGTCAGAGGGCAGAAGAGGGGTTGTTGAGGTGGTTTGGTCATTTAGAGAGAATGGATCAAAGTAGAATGACATGGAAAGCATATAAACCTATAGGGGAAGGAAGGCGGGGTAGGGGTCGTCCTCGAAAGGGTTGGAGAGAGGGGGTAAAGGAGGTTTTGTGGGCAAGGGGCTTGGACTTCCAGCAAGCGTGCGTGAGCGTGTTAGATAG
The DNA here is from genome assembly GCF_038502225.1 of Cherax quadricarinatus. Taxonomy (NCBI): domain Eukaryota; kingdom Metazoa; phylum Arthropoda; class Malacostraca; order Decapoda; family Parastacidae; genus Cherax; species Cherax quadricarinatus. The sequence goes on along the minus strand of NC_091303.1, from coordinate 14,851,767 downwards.
GAGTGAATGGAGACGAATGGTACTTGGGACCTGACAATCTGTTGGAGTGTGAGCAAGGTAATATTTAGTGAAGGGATTCAGGGAAACCGGTTATTTTCATATAGTCGGACTTGAGTCCTGGAAATGGGAAGTACAATGCCTGCACTTTAAAGGAGGGGTTTGGGATATTGGCAGTTTGGAGGGATATGTTGTGTATCTTTATATGTGTATGCTTCTAGACTGTTGTATTCTGAGCACCTCTGCAAAAACAGTGATAATGTGCGAGTGTGGTGAAAGTGTTGAATGATGATGAAAGTATTTTCTTTTTGGGGATTTTCTTTCTTTTTTGGGTCACCCTGCCTCGGTGGGAGACGGCCGACTTGTTGAAAAATATATATATATATATATATATATATATATATATATATATATGAATTCAGTGAGGGAACATAACGGTCACCTCTGGGTAGGAGAGGTCGGTGAGGGGAGGCCTAATGGAGGAGGAGGAGGCAGAGGTTGAGGGGTAAAACTGTCCCCCCCTTCCCCAAACAGGCGCGCATACACCGTGTGCTCGTGTTACAACAATGGTGTGTTTGTTCACCGTGTGTATAGTGTATATAGTCTATAGTGTACAGTGCATAGTATGTGCATGGTAGGCACATAGCATGTGAAGTGTATAGCGGTGTGTCGTTGATAGTGGGGGCAGTGCACTGAGCATAGTGGTGTATAGTAACATGTGCGCTGAGCATCGTGGTGTATAGTGACTTGTCCTGTGAGGGAGTGAGTGCCCTACTCCGCCTCAGCACACATCTTCCACCGGCCACCACAAGGACTGGACACCCCTCTCCTCCCCCCCCACCACCACCATGAACCACATGCGGAATGTGCCATGCGTCATTTTCCCTTCAGCTTGGGCTTATCACACAGTGTGAGGTATGGCAGACGATGAAGCCAGCCAGCCACAAAGCCAGGGAAACAATGCACCCAACAATGAAAGAAGAGGCACATGTCAGGTGTGTGGAGAGTTTCGAGCACGCAACAGGGACGGCCGTATTCGTGCACACAATAGGTGTGCGGGATCACATATGCCCCCAGCAGAGAGCAGCCCACAGCCTCCACAGGCAGATGACAATTCCAATGGCAACCTCGTCACTTGCGATAACCTTCTGTTGGCATTCAAATCCACTGCTAGCAGTACACTATCCCACATCCCTAAAGCAGCTCGCCCATATGCAGCAGGGAAATTCACAGACCTTCTTAAGCGGGTGAATGGAGGTTCCACCAACTTAGAAGCCCGAGGCACCATCCAAGCATGGCGCAACCTTCTCTTGTTCGGCAATGTCTGTCTTGCAGTTCCTGAAAGACGAGGCAAACTGCTAACCACGTCAGTTATCAAGGCAGTGCGCAACTACCCAAGAACGGATAACTGTGTCCCTCTTCCCCATCATCGCAGGAATCAAAGAGGCAGACCCAAGAAAAGTCCTACTGAGAACGAGAAAATTTGCGCACAGGTTAGCAAAAAAATTGAGGAAGGTAACACAGTGGGAGCAATAAGAATAATTACAAGTGACGACACTGTAGCCCCCAAGGATGAGACCACGGCCCAAGCACTAAGAGACAAGCACCCAACCAGGGACACCACAGCCATCAACGACAACCCTGAGGAAGACCCTATCACTGAACAATTAATTTTGCCAGAATCGGAAGTCTATAAGGCGATCGTGTCATTTCCAGCAGGATCTGCAGGAGGTTACACTGGAATTCGACCTCAGCACCTCAAAGAGATGGTAAATCCAGTACTCGGTGAATCTGCATCAATTCTTCTCGCCGAGTTAACAACTTTCGTCAACAATTGCCTGGCTGGGCGAATCCCAGAAGAAATTAAACCTTTCTTTTTTGGAGCCTCACTATGTGCTTTGAAGAAGAGGGATGGGGGAATCAGACCCATTGCAGTTGGAAACACTCTTCGCCGTCTCGTTGCCAAAGCAGCAGTGAGAAACATTCGCCTAGAAGCTGCCACTTTACTCCAGCCACACCAACTGGGCTTTGGGGTCTCTCAAGGCAGTGAAGCTGCAGCTCATGCGGCAAGGGCCTACATCAGGGACCTACCAGAAGACAAGGCCATAGTCAAACTTGATTTTAGAAATGCCTTTAATATGGTGAGGAGAGATGCTGTTTTGCCAGCTGTTCGGGTTCGTTTCCCCAGTCTCTTTCCCTTCATTTCAGCCGGCTACAGCAAACCCTCAATTCTTTTGTTTGGAGAACATGAAATTCAATCATCAGAGGGTGTTCAGCAGGGTGACCCACTTGCTCCACTTCTCTTCTGCTTGGCAGTAAGAGAACTAACTTCCAGCCTACGCAGTGAGCTCAATATATGGTACCTGGATGACGGCACTCTGGCAGGTACTGAAGAGTCCCTCGTGGGGGACCTACAACTGGTGAAAACACAGGGAGAAGGCTTGGGACTCATCCTCAATCCCTCTAAGTGTGAAATCATCACAGCGAACCAGGAAATAATCAATGCTGTGCGAAGAATCCTCCCGGAAATCTCAACTACAACTCCGTCCAACAGTACCCTCTTGGGGGCACCGCTGGGTCACCAGGCCATCGATACTGTCCTCAGGGACAAATTGAATGACCTTATGAGAATGGAGGAGAGAATAAGCGATCTTGATGCCCATGATGCTCTGTATCTCCTCACAAGGTGTCTTACTATGCCAAGACTCACTTACTTCTTGAGGTGTGCACCCTCTTTTGACAACCCAACACTCGATGAATATGACGCACACCTGAGATCAACTTTTAAGAAGGCACTGAACCTGTCACTAGAGGATGAGCAATGGGATCAGGCAACCCTCCCAGTGCGACTGGGAGGTATAGGGGTGCGTAAAGCAACACATGTTGCTTTACCTGCTTTTCTGTCTTCGTGTTTGGCTTCCAGTGCATTAGTCAAGAAGATAGTGCCCGAACGCTTGAGAGACTTGGTAGGAGCTCAAGACCCCAGGTTTACTGAAGCAGCAATTCGGTGGGACACCCTTACAGACTCCTCCAGTAGACCAGCTCCTCCCAAACAGCACAAACAGTCCCACTGGGACAAACCGATCATGGAAAAAATCGCCAACACAATGCTCTCCAATGCTTCAGGAAAGAACAAAGCTCGTCTCCTGGCAGTGAAGGCACCACACTCAGGAGATTTCCTGTTAGCTGTTCCCAATTCCTCCCTGGGCACCCGTCTCGACCCACAGGCCATTCGGATTGGTGTTGCTCTTCGCCTAGCCGCCCCCATCCTCACCGAACATAGGTGTATTTGCGGCAGGGCGACAGCTGATCAATTCGGACTCCATGGTCTCGTGTGTCACACAGCAGAAGGGAAGTATGCCAGACATGAGGAGATCAATGACATAATAAAGAGAAGCCTCGCCACAGCCCGTTGCCCAGCTCAACGGGAACCCCAAGTACAGAGGTCTGATGGAAGTCAAAAGCGTCCTGATGGAGCCACTATGCTACCCTGGAAGGATGGAAAGCAGATTGCCTGGGACTACACCTGTGCTGCCACATTGGCAGACACCTACTTGCCATACTCTGTAGTGGAAGGGGGTGGAGCTGCCAGCCACAGGGAGACCCAGAAGATCCGAAAATATGAAGACCTTCCCCCTTGCTATAACTTCATTCCAATAGGGTCGGAGACCCTTGGAGCATGGGGCAAGTGTGCTCTAAAGTTCCTCAAAGGGCTGGGTGAAAAGCTCATCATAGAAACCAAGGACCACAGGGCGACCAGCTTCCTCTTTCAGAGACTCAGTGTTGCGATCCAGAGAGGAAATGCCTGCAGCATTCTGGGCACGCGGCCCACCGCAGGGGAGCTGGACGAAGTATTCGAGATGTAGCTCTGAGTTACCTATGTTGTTTTACTTTGTATCATATTTTTGTGAATGTTTCGTCAATGTATTTTGTCTTTATATATATATATATATATATATATATATATACATATATATATATATGTATATATATATATGTCGTGCCGAATATGTAAAACTGGTCAATTAGCTAAAACTCATTTAAAATTAAGTCCTTTCTAAAATTTTCTCTTATACGTTTAAAGATATATTTTTTTCATTAATGTTGATGTAACAAATTTTAATTTTGCACCAAAAGAATCTTAGAAAACTTACCTAACCTTATTATAACAAGAACAATTTATTTTAGCTTAACCCAACTATATATTTTTTAAATTTGTTTACAATAATTTAATACTAAACAAACACAGTGAAATATATTTTTTTCGTTAGGTTCAGAATGATTTTGGGGAAATTATTGCATACATAAATTTTCACTTGTCCTATATGGCAAGATGAGCGTTGCTATTTAAGCCAAGATCGCAAGTTCTGCCTATTCGGCACGACATATATATATATATATATATATATATATATATATATATATATATATATATATATATATATATGTATATATATATATATATATATATATATATATATATATATATATATATATATATATATATATATATATATATATGTATATATATATATATATACATATATATATATATATATATATATATATATATATATATATATATATATATATATATATATATATATATATATTTTATTATTTTTTATTATCACACAGGCTGATTCCCACCAAGGCAGGGTGGCCCGAAAAAGAAAAACTTTCATCATCATTCACTCCATCACTGTCTTGCCAGAAGGGTGCTTTACACTACAGTTTTTAAACTGCAACATTAACACCCCTCCTTCAGAGTGCAGGCACTGTACTTCCCATCTCCAGGACTCAAGTCCGGCCTGCCGGTTTCCCTGAATCCCTTCATAAATGTTACTTTGCTCACACTCCAACAGCACGTCAAGTATTAAAAACCATTTGTCTCCATTCACTCCTATCAAACACGCTCACGCATGCCTGCTGGAAGTCCAAGCCCCTCGCACACAAAACCTCCTTTACCCCCTCCCTCCAACCCTTCCTAGGCCGACCCCTACCCCGCCTTCCTTCCACTACAGACTGATACACTCTTGAAGTCATTCTGTTTCGCTCCATTCTCTCTACATGTCCGAACCACCTCAACAACCCTTCCTCAGCCCTCTGGACAACAGTTTTGGTAATCCCGCACCTCCTCCTAACTTCCAAACTACGAATTCTCTGCATTATATCCACACCACACATTGCCCTCAGACATGACATCTCCACTGCCTCCAGCCTTCTCCTCGCTGCAACATTCATCACCCACGCTTCACACCCATATAAGAGCGTTGGTAAAACTATACTCTCATACATTCCCCTCTTTGCCTCCAAGGACAAAGTTCTTTGTTTCCACAGACTCCTAAGTGCACCACTCACTCTTTTTCCCTCATCAATTCTATGATTCACCTCATCTTTCATAGACCCATCCGCTGACACGTCCACTCCCAAATATCTGAATACGTTCACCTCCTCCATACTCTCTCCCTCCAATCTGATATTCAATCTTTCATCACCTAATCTTTTTGTTATCCTCATAACCTTACTCTTTCCTGTATTCACCTTTAATTTTCTTCTTTTGCACACCCTACCAAATTCATCCACCAATCTCTGCAACTTCTCTTCAGAATCTCCCAAGAGCACAGTGTCATCAGCAAAGAGCAGCTGTGACAACTCCCACTTTGTGTGTGATTCTTTATCTTTTAACTCCACGCCTCTTGCCAAAACCCTCGCATTTACTTCTCTTACAACCCCATCTATAAATATATTAAACAACCACGGTGACATCACACATCCTTGTCTAAGGCCTACTTTTACTGGGAAAAAATTTCCCTCTTTCCTACATACTCTAACTTGAGCCTCACTATCCTCGTAAAAACTCTTCACTGCTTTCAGTAACCTACCTCCTACACCATACACTTGCAACATCTGCCACATTGCCCCCCTATCCACCCTGTCATACGCCTTTTCCAAATCCATAAATGCCACAAAGACCTCTTTAGCCTTATCTAAATACTGTTCACTTATATGTTTCACTGTAAACACCTGGTCCACACACCCCCTACCTTTCCTAAAGCCTCCTTGTTCATCTGCTATCCTATTCTCCGTCTTACTCTTAATTCTTTCAATTATAATTCTACCATACACTTTACCAGGTACACTCAACAGACTTATCCCCCTATAATTTTTGCACTCTCTTTTATCCCCTTTGCCTTTATACAAAGGAACTATGCATGCTCTCTGCCAATCCCTAGGTACCTTACCCTCTTCCATACATTTATTAAATAATTGCACCAACCACTCCAAAACTATATCCCCACCTGCTTTTAACATTTCTATCTTTATCCCATCAATCCCGGCTGCCTTACCCCCTTTCATTTTACCTACTGCCTCACGAACTTCCCCCACACTCACAACTGGCTCTTCCTCACTCCTACAAGATGTTATTCCTCCTTGCCCTATACACGAAATCACAGCTTCCCTATCTTCATCAACATTTAACAATTCCTCAAAATATTCCTTCCATCTTCCCAATACCTCTAACTCTCCATTTAATAACTCTCCTCTCCTATTTTTAACTGACAAATCCATTTGTTCTCTAGGCTTTCTTAACTTGTTAATCTCACTCCAAAACTTTTTCTTATTTTCAACAAAATTTGTTGATAACATCTCACCCACTCTCTCATTTGCTCTCTTTTTACATTGCTTCACCACTCTCTTAACTTCTCTCTTTTTCTCCATATACTCTTCCCTCCTTGCATCACTTCTACTTTGTAAAAACTTCTCATATGCTAACTTTTTCTCCCTTACTACTCTCTTTACATCATCATTCCACCAATCGCTCCTCTTCCCTCCTGCACCCACTTTCCTGTAACCACAAACTTCTGCTGAACACTCTAACACTACATTTTTAAACCTACCCCATACCTCTTCGACCCCATTGCCTATGCTCTCATTAGCCCATCTATCCTCCAATAGCTGTTTATATCTTACCCTAACTGCCTCCTCTTCCCTGATGCTTCTATTCTCCTTGTATCCCATCTACCTTTTACTCTCAGTATAGCTACAACTAGAAAGTGATCTGATATATCTGTGGCCCCTCTATAAACATGTACATCCTGAAGTCTACTCAACAGTCTTTTATCTACCAATACATAATCCAACATATATATATACATACATATATATATATATATATATATATATATATATATATATATATATATATATATATATATATATATATATATATATATATATATATGTATATATATATATATATATATATATATATATATATATATATATATATATATATATATATATAAATATATATATATATATATATATATATATATATATATATATATATATATATATATATATATATATATATATATATATATATATATATATATATAGGGGAGTTTCGGTGGGGGGAAATAAATGGGATTAAATCTGAAGTATCTGAGAGAGTTAGAGCAAAGGAAGGGGTAGCAGTAATGTTGAATGATCAATTATGGAAGGAGAATAGAGAATATGAATGTGTAAATGCAAGAATTATGTGGATTAAAGTAAAGGTTGGATGCGATAAATGGGTCATAATAAGCGTGTATGCACCTGGAAAAGAGAGGAATGCAGAGGAGAGAGAGAGATTTTGGGAGATGTTAAGTGAATGTATAGGAGCCTTTGAACCAAGTGAGAGAGTAATTGTGGTAGGGGACCTGAATGCTAAAATAGGAGAAACTTTTAGAGAGGGTGTGGTAGGTAAGTTTGGAGTGCCAGGTGTAAATGATAATGGGAGCCCTTTGATTGAACTTTGTATAGAAAGGGGTTTAGTTATAGGTAATACATATTTTAAGAAAAAGAGGATAAGTAAGTATACAAGATGTGATGTAGGGCGAAATGACAGTAGTTTGTTGGATTATGAATTGGTAGATAAAAGACTGTTGAGTAGACTTCAGGATGTACATGTTTATAGAGGAGCCACAGATATATCAGATCACTTTCTAGTTGTAGCTACACTGAGAGTAAAAGGTAGATGGGATACAAGGAGAATAGAAGCATCAGGGAAGAGAGAGGTGAAGGTTTATAAACTAAAAGAGGAGGCAGTTAGGGAAAGATATAAACAGCTATTGGAGGATAGATGGGCTAATGAGAGCATAGGCAATGGGGTCGAAGAGGTATGGGATAGGTTTAAAAATGTAGTGTTAGAGTGTTCAGCAGAAGTTTGTGGTTACAGGAAAGTGGGTGCAGGAGGGAAGAGGAGCGATTTGTGGAATTATAATGTAAAGAGAGTAGTAAGGGAGAAAAAGTTAGCATATGAGAAGTTTTTACAAAGTAGAAGTGATGCAAGGAGGGAAGAGTATATGGAGAAAAAGAGAGAGGTTAAGAGAGTGGTGAAGCAATGTAAAAAGAGAGCAAATGAGAGAGTGGGTGAGATGTTATCAACAAATTTTGTTGAAAATAAGAAAAAGTTTTGGAGTGAGATTAACAAGTTAAGTAAGCCTAGAGAACAAATGGATTTGTCAGTTAAAAATAGGAGAGGAGAGTTATTAAATGGAGAGTTAGAGGTATTGGAAAGATGGAGGGAATATTTTGAGGAATTGTTAAATGTTGATGAAGATAGGGAAGCTGTGATTTCGTGTATAGGGCAAGGAGGAATAACATCTTGTAGGAGTGAGGAAGAGCCAGTTGTGAGTGTGGGGGAAGTTCGTGAGGCAGTAGGTAAAATGAAAGGGGGTAAGGCAGCCGGGATTGATGGGATAAAGATAGAAACGTTAAAAGCAGGTGGGGATATAAGAACATAAGAACGAAGGAACACTGCAGAAGGCCTACTGGCCCATGTGAGGCAGGTCCAAGTCTCCTACCGGCTTAAGCCAATGCACCCAACCTAGTCAGGTCAGGTCACATTGACTTAAGGGAGGAACACGGCAACCGACCTGGTAGCACAAGCTATCAGGTCCAACTCACACCCACCCACATCCACTCATGTATTTATCCAACCTATTTTTAAAGCTACACAACGTTCTGGCCTCTATAACCGTACTTGGGAGTTTGTTCCACTCATCCACAACTCTATTACCAAACCAGTAGTTTCCTATATCCTTCCTGAATCTGAATTTTTCCAACTTGAAACCATTGCTGCGAGTCCTGTCTAGGCTAGATATTTTCAGCACACTATTTACATCCCCTTTATTTATTCCTGTCTTCCATTTATACACCTCAATCATATCCCCCCTAATTCTACGTCTTTCTAGAGAGTGCAGATTCAGGGCCCTTAGTCTATCCTCATAGGGAAGGTTTCTGATACATGGGATCAACTTTGTCATCCTCCTTTGTACATTTTCCAGAGCATTTATATCCATTCTGTAATACGGTGACCAAAACTGTGCAACATAATCTAAATGAGGCCTAACCAAGGATGTATAGAGTTGAAGAACAACCTGAGGACTCCTATTATTTATGCTTCTTGATATAAAGCCAAGGATTCTATTAGCTTTATTGCGAACACTTATGCACTGTTGTCTTGGTTTCAGATTACTGCTAACCAGAACTCCTAAATCTTTTTCGCAATCCGTAATATTAAGATCTACATTATTTAGTTTATATGTGGCATGGTTATTGTCCTGTCCAATATTTAGAACTTTGCATTTGTCTATATTAAACTGCATCTGCCACTTCTCCGACCACTGCATCAGTCTATTTAAATCTTCCTGGAGTGCTCGAATGTCCTCGTCAGAATGAATTCGACGGCCTATTTTGGTGTCATCGGCAAACTTGCCGATGTCGCTCTTTATGCCCTCATCTATGTCGTTTATGTAGATTGTGAACAGCAGGGGGCCCAACACTGACCCCTGTGGAACACCGCTCGTGACGCTTCCCCACTCTGATTTCTCCCCATTTATGCAAACTCTCTGCTGCCTATTTGTCAACCATGCCTCTATCCAGGAAAAAATTTCTCCTCCTATTCCATGTGCCTTAATTTTCCTCAATAGTCTCTGATGTGGGACCCTGTCAAAAGCCTTACTGAAGTTCATATACACAATATCATATATATTACCATGATCTACCTCCTCAAATACCTTAGTGAAAAAAGTTAATAAATTCGTAAGGCAGGAACGCCCCTTTGTAAAACCATGCTGAGATTCGTTGATTAATTTATGCTCTTCAAGGTGGCTACGAACTGCCTCGGCAATTATTGATTCCATAAATTTTCCCACTATGGAGGTTAGGCTTATTGGTCTATAGTTCGAGTTGGTCTATAGTTTTGGAGTGGTTAGTGCAATTATTTAATAAATGTATGGAAGAGGGTAACGTACCTAGGGATTGGCAGATAGCATGCATAGTTCCTTTGTATAAAGGCAAAGGGGACAAAAGAGAGTGCAAAAATTATAGAGGGATAAGTCTGTTGAGTATACCTGGTAAAGTGTATGGTAGAGTTATTATTGAAAGAATTAAGAGTAAGACGGAGAATAGGATAGCAGATGAACAAGGAGGCTTTATGAAAGGTAGGGGGTGTGTGGACCAGGTGTTTACAGTGAAACATATAAGTGAACAGTATTTAGATAAGGCTAAAGAGGTCTTTGTGGCATTTATGGATTTGGAAAAGGCATATGACAGGGTGGATAGGGGGGCAATGTGGCAGATGTTGCAGGTGTATGGTGTAGGAGGTAGGTTACTGAAAGCAGTGAAGAGTTTTTACGAGGATAGTGAGGCTCAAGTTAGAGTATGTAGGAAAGAGGGAAATTATTTCCCAGTAAAAGTAGGCCTTAGACAAGGATGTGTGATGTCACCGTGGTTGTTTAATATATTTATAGATGGGGTTGTAAGAGAAGTAAATGCGAGGGTCTTGACAAGAGGCGTGGAGTTAAAAGATAAAGAATCACACATAAAGTGGGAGTTGTCACAGTTGCTCTTTGCTGATGACACTGTGCTCTTGGGAGATTCTGAAGAGAAGTTGCAGAGATTGGTGGATGAATTTGGTAGGGTGTGCAAAAGAAGAAAATTAAAAGTGAATGCAGGAAAGAGTAAGGTTATGAGGATAACAAAAAGATTAGGTGATGAAAGATTGGATATCAGATTGGAGGGAGAGAGTATGGAGGAGGTGAATGTATTCAGATATTTGGGAGTGGACGTGTCAGCGGATGGGTCTATGAAGGATGAGGTGAATCATAGAATTGATGAGGGGAAAAGGGTGAGTGGTGCACTTAGGAGTCTGTGGAGACAAAGAACTTTGTCCTTGGAGGCAAAGAGGGGAATGTATGAGAGTATAGTTTTACCAACACTCTTATATGGGTGTGAAGCATGGGTGATGAATGTTGCAGCGAGGAGAAGGCTGGAGGCAGTGGAGATGTCATGTCTGAGGGCAATGTGTGGTGTGAATATAATGCAGAGAATTCGTAGTTTGGAAGTTAGGAGGAGGTGCGGGATTACCAAAACTGTTGTCCAGAGGGCTGAGGAAGGGTTGTTGAGGTGGTTCGGACATGTAGAGAGAATGGAGCGAAACAGAATGACTTCAAGAGTGTATCAGTCTGTAGCGGAAGGAAGGCGGGGTAGGGGTCGGCCTAGGAAAGGTTGGAGGGAGGGGGTAAAGGAGGTTTTGTGTGCGAGGGACTTGGACTTCCAGCAGGCGTACGTGAGCGTGTTTGATAGGAGTGAATGGAGACGAATGGTTTTTAATACTTGACGTGCTGTTGGAGTGTGAGCAAAGTAACATTTATGAAGGGGTTCAGGGAAACCGGCAGGCCGGACTTGAGTCCTGGAGATGGGAAGTACAGTGCCTGCACTCTGAAGGAGGGGTGTTAATGTTGCAGTTTAAAAACTGTAGTGTAAAGCACCCTTCTGGCAAGACAGTGATGGAGTGAATGATGGTGAAAGTTTTTCTTTTTCGGGCCACCCTGCCTTGGTGGGAATCGGCCAGTGTGATAATAAAAAAAAAATAATATATATATATATATATATATATATATATATATATATATATATATATATATATATATATATATATATATATATATATATATATATATATATATATATATATATATATATATATATATATATATATATATATATATATATATATATATATATAACTTCATCTGCCTTACTATTATTATATCATTTTCCATACAGGTATTGTGGGAACATCTTTCGTGAGGTCTTCCCTGCTCGCTGTATAATTAATCTTGGCCCCAGACAACTAACCCTCTTCCTCTTCTTACTCTGTAGAATTTCTCTGCTCTGGTATTTAATTTAGGAATTTCCCGCTAATACTCTTTCAACCTCAACCAAGTCTAATTCTTCGAGATGTTCGATTTTTTCTGGTCTCTCTCTCTCTGTCTTCAATTCTACTTGCTCACAAGTTCTGTACTGAGACAAAATGTACAAATTTCTAGGTCCTTAATGTACACATTCGAGAAATCTGATAAATTTGGTTAAACTGAGCGACCACTGAGAATGAGGTATTGTACTGAAGGCATCTTGATCTAAGTATATTACGTAAGCAGGTCTCATCCGAAGAAGACGAAGGTAGCTTAAATTCCTTGAATCAAAAAATTCTTTTAAACATTGTACAAGCCCTTCTTCTCCATCCTGAGTGGCTAATTAAGTAGAAGCACACTGGAGCGCAAGTCTGACCTTCGCTGTGGTTGATAATGTACTGAGGCAGAAGAGTCTGAAGGTATGAAGAGTGGAGGCAATTTCTACGGTAGAGCCGAAGTTGCTAGGAATTGACTACGAGAGACCATTGGAAATTAGTAACCGAGACCAGGAGCTGTAACTGCACATCACACAGCTAGGTTATACACATAGTGATATTTTTGGATACTCTCTTCCGTACTCAGCATAGTCCTCGACTAGCACTGGTAATGTATATATGCACACGGAAAATGTGCACACACGATATGGGAACAATGACAGAACACCAGCTTGAGGAAGGGAGGGAAGGACGAAGGGGCCAAATTAAAGCAGCGAAAACTGAAATGACGCCTCAAAACTTTTACGACAGAAGTGGGGAGTGAGATATTAGATAAGGTGAAGAAGGTTATAAGGGAGATGAAAGAACCTCTGAAGAGAAACTTTGGAGAAAGATTGGATGTTATATTTGAGAATATGAGTGACGCACAAAGGATATTGAATGAGGGGAAAGATGGGCTGACAACTGGAAGCAAAACAAAAGTACATCAGATAGAGGAGGAGGAAGGGTAAAGAAATGGAAAATAATAAATAAATCATAGAATAAGAACCTTTTTTGTTGATGGGGTAAAGGAGGACAATGGAACGAAGAAAGGTAATCCAGGAAATGGCGCTTCAAGCCATGGAAACAAAAGATAGCCCAGATCAAAACAATGGAAAATTGCAGACAGGTACAGAACAATTGTTATAATGGCGATACAGGAACAAAGACATTGAACACAATAGGAAGAGTGGAGTAAACAAAGCATCCGATAAGAAAAGAACATTGTTATCGAAGATGAAAACGTAAGAAGACACTCATAAATAAGATGGAGACTCCCAGGGGTAGTATGCCGTGAGCTAAGTAAAAATTCCACGGTACGTTTACTATCAAGAACCTGAACCCAAGACTGAAGGAGGAACAGCGTTTATATGCAAACGTGAGGAAGTAACTGGAATGCAGATGGAATTAAGTATATCAGTGATATCAAGACCAGATGGAATATCGAGACCAGTATCTAGATAAAGAGTTATAATACCGTTTTAGCCACTTACTCTAATGCATCTCTAGATCATCAGTGAAAAGTAGAGTGTGAGAGAACTAGAAAATTAAACAAATGACAGACAAGAAGTTCTGGCACAGTTGTTTCTTTCGTTAAGGAGTGTAGCGTGTAAATTTCTAAAATATTAGAAAAAAAGTTGTTTAATATAAAAAAAAATACTTTTTTTTTTCAAGTCGAGCCTGGATTACAAATGGAAGGTCGTACATAAAAAAAATTCATCAATATATGAAAGATGAACAGAGGTCAGGCGAAGGAAGAGAGGGACAAGTTGACTCCATATTAGATATTGTCCACACAGAAGGTTACTTAGCAAATTGAAAGAACAAGCTGGGGTAAGAGGAAAGCAATCTGAATGAAATATAGAAATATTCGATCAAAGGTAAATAATCAAATGATATAAAAAATGAGGAAAAAGGAGAAAATAAAAAATGGAGAAAAGAATATCAGAGAAAAAGTTGAATAAAGGACTTATGAGTACCCATAAGACTGAACCTCATCCCGCAACCCATAACCCCTCACCCCCACCCCCACCCCCACCTCTAACGTGTATAAACAGAACAGCATCAGTAACTCTTACAAGACAGCAAATATAAGAGTGGCACTTATCAAGTTAAAAAGAAGTCCCTTTCTACCCCATACAAGATAAGCATGGAGTCAGCACGCTGTAATAATAAAAAAAACTCACATTTTAAGAAGGCCGACACTGGTAATGTTAAGATCTGTTAGTGTTAGAAGTGAGAGGGGTATATGAAGAAATAATTCTTAAAAGCTAGGTTTTTCTGTCTTGGGAATAGCTCATTAGAAGAGAACTACAGGGATACAGGAATACAGGAACAAGACAGAAATGTTGAAACCGAAGCACGAGAATCAGCTACAGTTAACAGAAATCGTTTCGACACAAATATGCGAAGTGGAAGTAAGTAAACAACACAGTGTAGTAGCTCGTCGAAAGAGGTTTTTAAATTTCATTGAGAGGCTCTTGATCCGAGGAATTGTGCCTGATCTCCATTTTACTGGATTGACCCCCAGGCTCCGTATAACCCCCTACGAATTTAGTGCTCTCCGAGGAATGTAATAATAATATAGTGAAACGAACTTTATACACGGGTTGCAAAGCATACATGACAAAGCTAAGGAACGGAACCAGAAGACTGAGTGGACTCCACGCAGTCTAAAATAAGGTACAACAAATTACCTTGAAGCTTAACCCACGCAGTCTAAAACAGGGACCGACAAATTACCTGTGAGCTTATCCAGCACAATCTAAAATAGAGAATGACAAAAAAAGTAATTACACCCACGAGACGAGACGTATGAGCACGTCTCCGTACACCTGCCCTGGTTTATCCAGCAGTAAGTCAGTGCCTGGGTGGTTGTCGACTGTTAGGGGGTCGTATGCTGGGCGAAGGTCACTCGCTAATAATGAAGACGGGACAATGCAAGCATTGCTCTGCCTCTGTAACTGTAAATAGCTTATCACACACACACACACACACACACACACACACACACACACACACACACACACATACACATACACACACACACTGCTGTCACACAGGGTGACAGCAGTAAGACAAGAGAGAGAGAGGGGTGCGTAGACTGCATTTTCTTAGACTGTAAGAAGGCGTTTGACACAGTTCCACACAAGAGATTAGTGCAAAAACTGGAGTACCAAGCAGGGATAACAAGGAAGGCACTACAATGGATCAGAGAATACCTGTTAGGAAAACAGAAGCGAAGCATGGTACGAGGCGAGGTGTCAGAGTGGGCACCTGTGACCAGCGGGGTTCCACAGGGGTCAGTCCTAGGACCGGTGATGCTTCTGGTATTTGTGAATGACATGACGGAAGGAATAGACTCCGAAGTGTCCCTGTTTGCAGATGATGTGAAGCTGATACGAAGAATTCAATCGGACGAGGGCCAGGCAGAACTACAAAAGGATCTGGACAGGCTGCAGGCCTGGTTCAGCAATTGGCTAATGGAGTTAACCCCACAAAGTGAAAAGTAATGAAGATTGGGGAAGAGCAAAAAAGACATCAGACGGAGTACAATCTAGGGGAGCCAGAGCCTGCAAACCTCACTCAAGGAAAAAGATCTTGGGGTGAGTATAACACCAGGCACATCTTCTGAGGCGCACATCAACCAAAAAACTGCTGCAGCATATGGGCGCCTATTAAACCTAAGAACAGCATTCCGCCATCTTAACAAGGAATCGTTCAGCACCCTGTACACCGTGTACGTTAGGCCCATACTGGAGTATGCGGTACCAGTTTGGAACCCACATCTAGCCAAGCACTAAAGAAACTAGAGAAATTCCAAAGGTTTGCAAGAAGACTAGTCCCAGAGCTAAGGCGTATGCCCTACGAGATGTTAAGGGAAATCGACCTGACGACACTGGAGGACAGGAGAGATAGGGGAGACATAATAACGACATATAAGAATTGACAAGGTGGACAGAGACAAAATGTTGCAGAGATGGGACACAGCAACAAAAGGACACAGTTGATAGTTGAAGACACAGATGAATCACAGGAATGTTAGGAAGTATTTCTTCAGCCACAGAGTAGTCAGGAAGTGGAATAGTTTGGGAAGCGTTATATTAGAGGCAGGATCCAT
The DNA here is from genome assembly GCF_038502225.1 of Cherax quadricarinatus. Taxonomy (NCBI): domain Eukaryota; kingdom Metazoa; phylum Arthropoda; class Malacostraca; order Decapoda; family Parastacidae; genus Cherax; species Cherax quadricarinatus. Next base: position 14,835,427 of record NC_091303.1, on the reverse strand, counting down.
ACATAGCTTTAAGCAGAGGTATGATAAAGCTCATGGTGCAGGGAGAGTGACCTAGTAGCGACCAGTGAAGAGGCGGGGCCAGGAGCTATGAATCGACCCCTGCAACCACAACTAGGTGAGCACACACACACACACACACACACACACACACACATACACACACACACACACACACACACACACACACACACATACATACACACACACACACACACACACACACACACACACACACACACACACACACACACACACACACACACACACACACACACACACACACACACACACACACACACACACACACACACACACACACACACACACACACACACACACACACACACACACACACACACACTAACGAGGCAGTGTTGGCGAACAGGGTAATACGAGCTAAGCAATAATAATTGGGTATTTGATTCAGCTTCACTGGAGATAGTGATAACAACGATAAGAGAAGAACACGAGTAATAAAAAGAGGAAATGAAAAGAAAAAGAAAAGGTAATAGGAAATGTTCAATATATATATATATATATATATATATATATTATTTTTATTTTATTATCACACCGGCCGATTCCCACCAAGGCAGGGTGGCCCAAAAAAGAAAAACTTTCACCATCATTCACTCCATCACTGTCTTGCCAGAAGGGTGCTTTACACTACAGTTTTTAAACTGCAACATTAACACCCCTCCTTCAGAGTGCAGGCACTGTACTTCCCATCTCCAGGACTCAAGTCCGGCCTGCCGGTTTCCCTGAATCCCTTCATAAATGTTACTTTGCTCACACTCCAACAGCACGTCAAGTATTAAAAACCATTTGTCTCCATTCACTCCTATCAAACACGCTCACGCATGCCTGCTGGAAGTCCAAGCCCCTCGCACACAAAACCTCCTTTACCCCCTCCCTCCAACCCTTCCTAGGCCGACCCCTACCCCGCCTTCCTTCCACTACAGACTGATACACTCTTGAAGTCATTCTGTTTCTCTCCATTCTCTCTACATGTCCGAACCACCTCAACAACCCTTCCTCAGCCCTCTGGACAACAGTTTTGGTAATCCCGCACCTCCTCCTAACTTCCAAACTACGAATTCTCTGCATTATATTCACACCACACATTGCCCTCAGACATGACATCTCCACTGCCTCCAGCCTTCTCCTCGCTGCAACATTCATCACCCACGCTTCACACCCATATAAGAGCGTTGGTAAAACTATACTCTCATACATTCCCCTCTTTGCCTCCAAGGACAAAGTTCTTTGTCTCCACAGACTCCTAAGTGCACCACTCACTCTTTTTCCCTCATCAATTCTATGATTCACCTCATCTTTCATAGACCCATCCGCTGACACGTCCACTCCCAAATATCTGAATACGTTCACCTCCTCCATACTCTCTCCCTCCAATCTGATATTCAATCTTTCATCACCTAATCTTTTTGTTATCCTCATAACCTTACTCTTTCCTGTATTCACCTTTAATTTTCTTCTTTTGCACACCCTACCAAATTCATCCACCAATCTCTGCAACTTCTCTTCAGAATCCCCCAAGAGCACAGTGTCATCAGCAAAGAGCAGCTGTGACAACTCCCACTTTGTGTGTGATTCTTTATCTTTTAACTCCACGCCTCTTGCCAAGACCCTCGCATTTACTTCTCTTACAACCCCATCTATAAATATATTAAACAACCACGGTGACATCACACATCCTTGTCTAAGGCCTACTTTTACTGGGAAAAAATTTCCTTCTTTCCTACATACTCTAACTTGAGCCTCACTATCCTCGTAAAAACTCTTCACTGCTTTCAGTAACCTACCTCCTACACCATACACTTGCAACATCTGCCACATTGCCCCCCTATCCACCCTGTCATACGCCTTTTCCAAATCCATAAATGCCACAAAGACCTCTTTAGCCTTATCTAAATACTGTTCACTTATATGTTTCACTGTAAACACCTGGTCCACACACCCCCTACCTTTCCTAAAGCCTCCTTGTTCATCTGCTATCCTATTCTCCGTCTTACTCTTAATTCTTTCAATTATAACTCTACCATACACTTTACCAGGTACACTCAACAGACTTATCCCCCTATAATTTTTGCACTCTCTTTTATCCCCTTTGCCTTTATACAAAGGAACTATGCATGCTCTCTGCCAATCCCTAGGTACCTTACCCTCTTCCATACATTTATTAAATAATTGCACCAACCACTCCAAAACTATATCCCCACCTGCTTTTAACATTTCTATCTTTATCCCATCAATCCCGGCTGCCTTACCCCCTTTCATTTTACCTACTGCCTCACGAACTTCCCCCACACTCACAACTGGCTCTTCCTCACTCCTACAAGATGCTATTCCTCCTTGCCCTATACACGAAATCACAGCTTCCCTATCTTCATCAACATTTAACAATTCCTCAAAATATTCCTTCCATCTTCCCAATACCTCTAACTCTCCATTTAATAACTCTCCTCTCCTATTTTTAACTGACAAATCCATTTGTTCTCTAGGCTTTCTTAACTTGTTAATCTCACTCCAAAACTTTTTCTTATTTTCAACAAAATTTGTTGATAACATCTCACCCACTCTCTCATTTGCTCTCTTTTTACATTGCTTCACCACTCTCTTAACTTCTCTCTTTTTCTCCATATACTCTTCCCTCCTTGCATCACTTCTACTTTGTAAAAACTTCTCATATGCTAACTTTTTCTCCCTTACTACTCTCTTTACATCATCATTCCACCAATCGCTCCTCTTCCCTCCTGCACCCACTTTCCTGTAACCACAAACTTCTGCTGAACACTCTAACACTACATTTTTAAACCTACCCCATACCTCTTCGACCCCATTGCCTATGCTCTCATTAGCCCATCTATCCTCCAATAGCTGTTTATATCTTACCCTAACTGCCTCCTCTTTTAGTTTATAAACCTTCACCTCTCTCTTCCCTGATGCTTCTATTCTCCTTGTATCCCATCTACCTTTTACTCTCAGTGTAGCTACAACTAGAAAGTGATCTGATATATCTGTGGCCCCTCTATAAACATGTACATCCTGAAGTCTACTCAACAGTCTTTTATCTACCAATACATAATCCAACAAACTACTGTCATTTCGCCCTACATCATATCGTGTATACTTATTTATCCTCTTTTTCTTAAAATATGTATTACCTATAACTAAACCCCTTTCTATACAAAGTTCAATCAAAGGGCTCCCATTATCATTTACACCTGGCACCCCAAACTTACCTACCACACCCTCTCTAAAAGTTTCTCCTACTTTAGCATTCAAGTCCCCTACCACAATTACTCTCTCACTTGGTTCAAAGGCTCCTATACATTCACTTAACATCTCCCAAAATCTCTCTCTCTCCTCTGCATTCCTCTCTTCTCCAGGTGCATACACGCTTATTATGACCCACTTCTCGCATCCAACCTTTACTTTAATCCACATAATTCTTGAATTTACACATTCATATTCTCTTTTCTCCTTCCATAACTGATCATTTAACATTACTGCTACCCCTTCCTTTGCTCTAACTCTCTCAGATACTCCAGATTTAATCCCATTTATTTCCCCCCACTGAAACTCTCCTACCCCCTTCAGCTTTGTTTCGCTTAGGGCCAGGACATCCAAATTCTTTTCATTCATAACATCAGCAATCATCTGTTTCTTGTCATCCGCACTACATCCACGCACATTTAAGCAACCCAGTTTTATAAAGTTTTTCTTCTTCTCTTTTTTAGTAATTGTATATAGGAGAAGGGGTTACTAGCCCATTGCTCCCGGCATTTTAGTCGCCTCATACGACACGCATGGCTTACGGAGGAAAGATTCTTTTCCACTTCCCCATGGACAATAGAAGAAATAAAAAAGAACAAGAGCTATTTAGAAAAAGGAGAAAAACCTAGATGTATGTATATATATATATATGCATGTGCGTGTCTGTGAAGTGTGACCAAAGTGTAAGTAGGAGTAGCAAGATATCCCTGTTATCTTAGCGTGTTTATGAGACAGAAAAAGAAACCAGCAATCCTTTATATTTATATATACATTTATATATATATATTTATATATATATTTATATATATTATATATATATATTTATATAATTATATATATTATGTATATATATATTATAAAACCAACTGCAAGCCACTTCGGAGAACAATATTTAATTAGACAAGGTATATGCTGGGTGCTGACAGCCTTGGAATAGCTGGCGACAGCTCGGTAATTTACACGAGATAACTTAAGTAGAGTTGTCTGTACCAGTCACTGGTGTTAACCTCCTGGTTCTCCTGACTTTCACACGGGAGGACGATCTCCAGACTGGCTCTCCTGGACCACACACTGGAGGACGATCTCCGACGAACGACAAAATAATTCCCTGAGAAGCGGAGCTGTATGACGTAACAACCAGCACTGAAACGTACCAAAAGACGTAAAAAAAATAGAAAATTAAAGAGCTAAATGAGAAGTTACTCTAGTGACTGCTCATTATTACATCAGGAGGTTATCACAAGTGATGAGGTTGCCAGTAGAGTGTTCAGCTGCTTGAGGAAGCTGTGAACTGGTCTCTGCGGGTACCGGATGTGACCCTCAGCAAGAATATCGCCACGACTATTGAGGTCTCGATGTGATGCACACATCTGACATGTGCGAGGGGATGGTGGGTAAATAGGAAAAGATGTGGTTAATGGCTTCACGAGAAATAAGGGAGGGCTAGAAGTTGCAAGCAGCCTCCTCACTGTAAAAATAAAGGAGGTGTAGCTGCCAGCTTCAGGGCGTCCCAGATTCTAGAAAGCACAGTGAACTTGCTCATCATTACTTGTTTGTTCCCATATGTTCAGAGACCCCTCGACTCGTGGGAAAAGATCATATACACGCTTCTCAAAACATTAGGGGGGTGGGGTGGGGGGTGGGGGGTTAAAGACTCAACAGGGCAGTCAAAAATTCCACTGTTCCAGCGTCTCAGTGCTGCAGTTCAGAGGGGTACTGCCTGCTGTATCCTGGGTACGCGTTTTAGCTCTGAGAAACTGGAGGAAGTTTCTGATATTTAAGTGTCGACGAATACCTGTGTACTTGTTACGTATCTCTCAAACTCTGAGTATTCTGTATTGTGTATGTTATGGTAATTATCTTCTTGCATAATTAATACATTCTGTAAACTTGTGTGCCGTTCTGCATTACACACATACACACACACAGTGGGTGCAGACGTGGGTGCACAAGGCTCAGAGAACCTTAGTGTTTTTAAGGCGTGCAGTAACTGCTAGCAGTAATCAGTGGTAGTGACAACGTCAGTGAACAATCCTACGAGTGATAACTAAAGTTATTAGTTAAAAAAAAGTCGAGAGGAATCCTGAAATCATTAATATTTCAAAGTGCCAAACCGTTAGGGGGTGGTAGGCACCTGTTGCCACACAGATTCAGATATATAAAGATCAAAGTTAGTGTGGAAGCGGGTGTTCAAGAATTACCAGCGTTTGGATAACAAGTGAAATGTGGGGCACCATACAGTGAGAGGAAAAACGTTAATAATCAAATGGAGAAAGGAAAAATAAAACATATAATAAGGGAAAGTGGCAGAGTAGGCCTGCTGAAGCAGTGACGTCACAACAAGTGGCGTGCCATTATTCAAATAAGGTGAAGTGTATATAATGTGAAGTGCATACTGTCATAAGTGAAAAGTGAAATCACGTGAGGAACACGGGATGTATGAGCATATATGGTTATAAACATCACGGGTAAAGGATCTCCAAAATGGTGATAGAAGGCCTATGTACGACGACTACATCATCAGCATCTGGCAACCTGTCACCGCACAGCTGCCAGCGCAAGTATTACTCAACCTATTGTAGTTGCAAGTTGTCAGATTCTGGTCTCTGCATCACTGTTACACACTGGTCACTCATTCCTGAAGCTATTACCAGAATTAGGGTAGAAATAGCATAGATAAGGTGAAGATAGTGTTGACGAGAGTGTGAGGTGTAGAGCAGGCTAGCGAGGGGTTACATAAGGGTAACATAGTGTTACTACCGGTAGTTATTAGCAGTATGAATACTTAGGAAACTAGGAAGTCCTCTCTCAATGTGAGAAAGGAATAGGATAATAACCAGCAGTAACTGATACTTAAATCCAGAAAGGGCAATAAGTGGAGAGAGTAGCATTACTAGGAAAGACAACTGGGACTAAATATGAGCCTACACGACAGAGAGGCATAACAGATCTTTCAACCACAACAACCCCTCCCCTACCCCCCTAACCATCTCTCCCTCACACACATGCACACACACACACAAGGGTAGACACTTATAGAAGCTTTAGACCCTAGTACCAATTTCCGCCAAACACACGAACACACACACATACGCACACATATACACACATGCATACACATACACACACACACACACACACCTCTACTAGGCGAATACACACACACACACACACACACACACACACACACACACACACACACACACACATACATACATACATACATACATACACACATACACACACACCCTTACTAGGCGAGTACACACACACACACATATACACACACACGCACATACACACACACACACACACACACATGCACACACACGCACACACACACATACCCATAAGGACCCCATTATCAAGCAGTCACTCTACCCTCAGCCTTCCTTCCCCTCCCCTCCTAATCCCATCACACACACACCTCCCCGACTTCTAAGGGTCACTCATCCTTCTCTCCCCCCTCCCCCCTTAATCCAATCCCTCTCTCTCCCACACATGCACACACACATACACAAGCACACATACACAAGCACATATACATTTGACACAAACACGTACTCCCCCTTCCCCTAACCACCTCTCCCTCTCACCCCAGCCACCTGCCCCTCCCCCAAACCATCTAACCCCTCCCCCAAACCATCTAACCCCCTCCCCCCAACCACCTCTCCCCCTTCAATAACCATCCTCCCCCTCCCCATAACCATCCATCCCCACTCCCCCTAACCATCTATTCCCCACCCCCTAACCATCTCTTCCCCTTCCTTCTGTGGTGCAATGGGGCAACCTAGAACTAGGATGAGAGCAAAGGGCCCGAAGGACGAATCTGGGAGGGAGGACTGGGAGGCAGAGCTCAAAAAAAGGGAGGAAGACTGGGGAAGGAGGCTAGATGAGCTTGCAATGAAGATGGAGGAGAGGTTAGCAGCAGAATGCAGAAGGTGGAAGCAACATGCCACAGTAGCAGAAGCCAAGATACAGAGATTAGAAGAGGAGCTGAGAAATCTGAAACAGCCTAGAGACAAAGATAATACAGAAGTAGCATCAGCAATGTTTACATCAGACACAGACAAAGGGTCTGAAGGGAGCATGGAAGCTAAACTGTATGCAGAGGTCCTGTCAAACCCACATGGGGCCAAAACAAAGACAGGGAGCACACTAGGACAGAATGAGAGGTTGGAAGACGTTGAAGGAACTAGGACATGTGCAGGGACCTTACCAGACACTTGTGGGGGCCAGAAACAGGTGAGCATGAAGGACAAACCAATGAACATAGGGGCCACAGCTATGGAAGGGACTGAAGGAAGGAACACTCCATGGGAAGGAACTAAAACACCTCAGAGGATGCAATGGGAGTCACAGTGGGAGGTGGAAAGGGAGAGATCAGTTTTTGTCTATGGGCTAGACGAAGCTGAAGGGGAAACTTATGATGAAAGAAAGCAGGAGGAGAAAAAAGTGATTGAAGGTATCATGAAGGTGATAGGCGAGGGAGACATGACCTAGGTGGCAAATTTTCGGAGAATTGGGTGGTTCACAAAGAAAAGGAATCGGCATCTCAAAGTACTTTTCAAGGCAGAATCAACTCGAACCATGATCCTGCAGGAGAAAGCATGGCTGAGAGGCAAATAGGAGTTCATGAGTGTGTACCTCGATCGAGACAGAACACAGGAGGAAAGGATGATACTGAAAGAGAGAGTGCAAAAACGAAAGGAGGAATGGGAGGAAATGAAAAAGGAGAGCAGAATAACCCAGGAACAGGTGGAAGGACAAGCACACCCCCCAGAAACACCTGAAGAAGGACTCCAGCCAAGACACCCCCAAGGCAACTGAACAATCCAAACCAACCATCACACACCGATCCCTCTGTTCCCACCCCCCGCACCACAAACCCTACCCCTACAGCAACCCCCTATGGGAGCTCTTCCTCTACCTCCACTGCAACCCTCCACAGGCCCCCACCAGGGCTCCTGCTCTCCCAACCCCAGTATTCCCCCAGGACCACAGTTACAGTATTGGAGCAGAAGTTGAAGGTTTGGTACACAAATGCGGATGGATTAACGAATAAATATGAGGAATGGCAAGAAAGAATCAATGAGAAGTCCCCAGACATCATAGCAGTTACAGAAACAAAACTCATGGAGACAATAACAGATGCAATCTTTCCACCAGGATACCAGATCATGAGGAAAGATAGAAGGGGCAGAAGGGGAGGAGGGGTTGCTCTGTTCGTAAAAAACCGATGGAAATTCGAGAAAATGGGAGGCATAGACAAGACAGTAAAAAGGGGCTACATAGTAGATACACTTCAGTCTGGGAAGCATAAGGTGGTCATTGCAGTGATGTATAATCCACCACAGAACTGCAGGAGGCCAAGAGAGGAATATGAAGAGAGCAACAGAGCAATGGTGGACACACTTGCTGAGGTGACAAGAAGAGCTCACTCCAGCAGAGCAAAGTTGCTAGTTATGGGGGATTTCAACCACATGGAGATTGACTGGGAAAACCTGGAGGCACATGGGGGTCCCGAAACGTGGAGAGCCAAGATGTCGGATGTGGTGCTGGAAAACCTCATGCACCAACATGTTAAGGACACTACCAGAGTGTGAGGGGAGGATGAACCAGCAAGATTGGACCTTGTGTTCACCCTGGGCAGTTCAGACATTGAGGACATCAAGTATGAGAGTCCCCTAGGAGCTAGTGACCACGTGGTTCTATGCTTTGAATAAATAGTAGAGTTGCAAGTGGAGAGAGTAACAGGAGTTGAATGGGAAAAGCCAGACTATAAAAGAGGGGACTACATAGGGTTGAGGAACTTCCTGCAGGAGGTTCCGTGGGACAGAGAACTGGCAGGAAAGCCAGTAAATGAAATGATGGAATATGTAACAACAAAATGTAAGTAGGCAGTGGAAAGGTTTATTCCCATGGGCAACAGAAACAATGGGAAGGCCAGAACGAGCCCCTGGTTTACCCGACGGTGTAAGGAGGCAAAAAACAAAGTGCAGCAAGGTTAGTCCCAGAGCTCAGTGAAGAGGCGGGGCCAGGAGCTGAGTCTCGACCCCTGCAACCACAATTAGGTGAGTACACACACACACACACACACACACACTCGTGGAGGAGTCACGCGGTTTGAGCTCGTGTTTTGGTGGTAATTTCTGACTGTGCCATAAGGAATAGAGTGTGGGATATAGGCATGTGCATGCATAAGAGTGCATATAATCACTTAAGCCCCGAAAAAAGGAAATATAAGTGATCACAGAAAAGAAAACAAAGGAAATAGCGGCTGAGTGTTAGTGGGGGCCGTTGGAAGGGTGAACGGTTGTGTCAGGCCTAAATAGTGTTGCCATAATAACGCAGTGGGGTATTTGAAGAATAAGTGCGACTCAAGACCAGGGAGATAAGAGATATGTATAGATGTGTCAGTAAATACAGTGAGTGAGTGAAAAAAATAGAAGAGCTAGAGACTATAGTGCATACAGGAAGTTAGTGGAAAAATTACTGAGAAGCATCAAACATCAACTTCTGGGACAGGACAGACCTGCAACGTTACTCCACTGCCAGCCGGAAGTAATATTCACCTAGTTTGAGTTGCATGGGGTCAATAGTACCTGTCTCTAGCTGGAATTGGGGGTCACTCTCCTCGAGCTATCAGAATTAGAATAAGCAGCATTTACTGGTATTTAAGAGAATTTAGAGGTAGCGGCATATAGGCGAAGCCTAGTGTATTTATTTGTGAACGTAATTTTAAACGCATAAGACAGTACAGTGGGAACCAAGAGATCGGGTACATATACAATACATATGTAGTACATACGTGGGAAATAAAGACTGTTTACATAAACATATGCACACACACACACACTAGGTAAGAACAGGATCTGCTGTTAGGCACTTGAATAGCTGTAGCACACACACACACACACACACACACACACACACACACATGCACTCACACACACACACACATACACACACACACACACACACACACACACACACACACACATACAGACACACACACACACACATATACAGGATTTCACACCTTCCTGTGAAGTGACCCTCTAACCCTTCCTTTCCCCCCCACCTCTCTCCCTCTCCTCTCCTCTCTCTTCCTCTCTCTCTCTCTCTCTCTCTCTCTCTCTCTCTCTCTCTCTCTCTCTCTCTCTCTCTCTCTCTCTCTCTCCCTTTCTCTCATCCTCTCTCTCTTCCTCTCTCTCTTCCTCTCTCTCTTCCTCTCACTCTTTCTCTCTCTCTTCCTTTCTCTCTCCCTCTCTCTCTCTTCCTCTCTTCCTCTCTTACTCTCTCTCTTCCTCTTCTTTTCTCTCTCTCTCTCTTCCCTTGTCACTCCCCCCTCTCTCTTACCTTTTCCCTCTCTCTCACTTTCTCCCCCTTTTTCCCTTCTTTTCCCATCCTTCTAGGCTCCCCTTCTCTCTCTTTCTCCCTCTCTCTCACTCTCTCCCCCTTTTTCTTTTTCTCTTTCTCTCTCTCTTTCACTAAAAAAAAAAATTGGTTGGGACTCGCAGGAATCAGGGATCAGATGACAATGGTACTGGTAGGGAGGAATGGATGGAGGAGCAGTGGAAAAGGATAGAGCAAGAATGGGAGAGAAAATTAGAGAGCTTTCTGAAAAAATGGAGAAAGAGCTCTCTGTGAAATGGGAAAAGAGGTTGGAGAAGGAGACGAAGAATTGGGAGGCACAAGTCGAAACTGCAGTAGCCAGGGTAAAGGTCCTAGAATTTGAGGTAAACAGGCTGAAGCAAGTCTCAGGGGTAGTGACCAGGGAAGACACACCATACGACGCTGAGAGGCTGAACAGGAAGGAAGGAGATATGAATTATGCTAAGGTCATATCAGCCTGCAAAGAAGGGCCAGGGAGTGGAAGGGAAGAGCAAATGGGTGCAGATGGAGTGGGAGATAGGTCGAATGCTGACGCACAACCATGCTACCAAGAGCCACTGGAAAAATCAAGGGAGAAAATGACCACATACAGACAGGAACCAGAGTCACAGAGGGAGAGGCAATGGGAGGAGGAAAGGGCAAAATCAGTGATTTTCCATGGGCTTCGGGAGAGAGAGGAAAGGACACACACTGAAAGACGGCAGGAAGAAAGAAAGGAGATTGAGAAAATCATCACGGAAATAGAGGGAGAAGACATGGATGAGATTGTAAATTTTCAGAGAATAGGGGGGTACTTAAAGGGGAGAAACCGACCGATCAAACTGATTCTCAGGACAGAAACAGTGCGGAACAGGATCCTCCAAGAGAAACCACAGTTGAAAAGCTCGGAAGAGTACAAGAAGGTGTTCCTAGACAGAGACAGAACACAAACAGAGGGACAGCAGCTGAGGGAGAGGACAAAAAAGCGAAAGGAGCTAGGAAAGGAGACAAGGATGGAACCAGCAGAGGTCAGTCAGAGCAGAACAGAGAAGCAAGGGTATGCACACACACAACTATCCTCAGAACCCCACAACCTATCACACCATCCCAACACACAATACAATCCATACCCACAGCTACCACCCAACCCCCAACCATAGAATCCCACAGTATGCTATCAGGTCTCCCACCCCCACAGGCCCCCCAAACCACAGTGTTGGAAAGGAAACTGAAGGTATGGTACACAAACGGTGATGGAATAACAAACAAGTGGGAGGAGTGGCACGAAAGAGTCAAAGAGGCATCACCAGACATCATAGCGATCACAGACCACCAAGCTTACAGGTATGATAACAGATGCCATCTTTCCAGCGGGATACCAGATCCTGAGAAAAGACAGAAGCAACAGGGGGGTGGAGGAGTGTCATTGCTGATCAAACACCGATGGAATTTTGATGAGCTGGAGAGAGGAGACAGCAGAGAAGAAAGTGATTACATAGCGGGAACGCTTCACTCTGGAGGTCCCAAGGTGATAATTGCAGTGATGTATAACCCACTACAGAACAGCAGGAGGCCAAGGCAAGAGTATGACGAGAGCAATAGAGCGATGGTTGACACACTGGCTGCAGTGGCGAGAAGAGCTCATGCATGCAGGGCAAAGCTCCTGATCATGGGCGACTTTAACCACAAGGAGATCGAATGGGAGAACTTGGAGCCACATGGGGGCCAAGATACATGGAGGGCTAAGATGATGGAGGTGGTACTGGAAAACTTCATGTACCAACACGTAAGGGACACTACAAGAGAGAGAGGAGAGGATGAACCAGCAAGACTGGACTTAGTATTCACCTTGAGTAGTGCAGATATTGAGGACATCACATATGAAAGACCCCTTGGGGCCAGCGATCATGTGGTTTTGAGCTTCGAATACACAGTAGAGCTACAAGTGGAGGGGGAAGCAGGAAGGCCAGGACAAATGAAACCAAACTACAGGAAAGGGGACTACACAGGAATGAGGAACTTACTGAATGAGGTTCAGTGGGACAGAGAACTGGCAGGGAAGCCAGTTAATGAGATGATGGAATATGTAGCAACAATGTGCAAGGAGGCTGAGGACAGGTTTGTACCCATGGGTAACAGGAATAATGAAAAAGCCAGGATGAGCCCATGGTTCACCCAAAGATGCAAGGAGGCAAAAACCAAGTGTGCTAGGGAATGGAAGAAATATAGAAGGCAAAGGACCCAGGAGAATAAAGAGAGCAGTCGTAGAGCCAGAAACGAATATGCACAGATGAGAAGGGAGGCCCAACGTCAATATGAAAACGACATAGCAGCAAAAGCCAAATCTGACCCGAAGCTGTTATACAGCCACATCAGGAAGAAAACAACCGTCAAGGACCAGGTAATCAGGCTAAGGAAGGAAGGAGGAGAGACAACAAGAAATGACCGTGAAGTATGTGAGGAACTCAACAAGAGATTCAAAGAAGTGTTCACAGAGGAGACAGAAGGGGCTCCAGAAAGACGGAGAGGTGGGGTACACCACCAAGTGCTGGACACAGTGCACACAACCGAGGAAGAAGTGAAGAGGCTTCTGAGTGAGCTAGATACCTCAAAGGCAATGGGGCCAGGTAACTTCTCTCCATGGGTCCTGAGAGAGGGAGCAGAGGCGCTATGTGTACCTCTAAGAACAATATTCAATACATCTATCGAAACAGGGAGATTGCCTGAGGCATGGAAGACAGCAAATGTAGTCCCAATCTTTAAAAAAGGAGACAGACATGAAGCACTAAACTACAGACCAGTGTCACTGACATGTATAGCATGCAAAATCATGGAAAAGATTGTCAGGAGAAGAATGGTGGAACATCTAGAAAGGAATGATTTCATCACCAGCAGCCAACATGGTTTCAGAGACGGGAAATCCTGGGTCACA
>NC_091303.1:14766821-14811821 GCF_038502225.1 Cherax quadricarinatus | reverse complement strand
GAACACTGTCATGGTGTGACGAACACTGTCATGGTGTGACGAACACTGTCAAGGTGTGACGAACACTGTCATGGTGTGACGAACACTGTCATGGTGTGACGAACACTGTCATGGTGTGACGAACACTGTCATGGTGTGACGAACACTGTCATGGTGTGACGAACACTGTCATGGTGTGACGAACACTGTCATGGTGTGACGAACACTGTCATGGTGTGACGAACACTGTCATGGTGTGACGAACACTGTCATGGTGTGACGAGTTCTGTCATGGTGTGACGAACACAGTCATGCTGTGACGAACACTGTCATGGTGTGACGAACACTGTCATGGTGTGACGAACACTGTCATGGTGTGACGAACACTGTCATGGTGTGACGAACACTGTCATGGTGTGACGAACACTGTCATGGTGTGACGAGTACTGTCATGGTGTGACGAACACTGTCAAGGTGTGACGAACACTGTCATGGTGTGACGAGCACTGTCATGCTGTGACGAACATTGTCAAGGTGTGACGAACACTGTCATGGTGTGACGAGCACTGTCATGCTGTGACGAACATTGTCATGGAGTGACGAACATTGTCATGGTGTGACGAACACTGTCATGGTGTGACGAACACTGTCATGGTGTGACGAACACTGTCATGGTGTGACGAACACTGTCATGGTGTGACGAACACTGTCATGGTGTGACGAGTACTGTCATGGTATGACGAACACAGTCATGCTGTGACGAACACTGTCATGCTGTGACGAACACTGTCATGGTGTGACGAACACTGTCATGGTGTGACGAACACTGTCATGGTGTGACGAACACTGTCATGGTGTGACGAACACTGTCATGGTGTGACGAGTACTGTCATGGTGTGACGAACACAGTCATGCTGTGACGAACACTATCAAGGTGTGACGAACACTGTCATGGTGTGACGAGCACTGTCATGCTGTGACGAACATTGTCATGGAGTGACGAACATTGTCATGGTGTGACGAACACTGTCATGGTGTGACGAACACTGTCATGGTGTGACGAACACCGTCATGGTGTGACGAACACTGTCATGGTGTGACGAACACTGTCAAGGTGTGACGAACACTGTCATGGTGTGACGAGCACTGTCATGCTGTGACGAACATTGTCATGGAGTGACGAACATTGTCATGGTGTGACGAACACTGTCATGGTGTGACGAACACTGTCATGGTGTGCCGAACACCGTCATGGTGTGACGAACACTGTCATGGTGTGACGAACACTGTCATGGTGTGACGAACACTGTCATGGTGTGACGAAGACCGTCATGGTGTGACGAACATTGTCATGGTGTGACGAACACTGTCATGGTGTGACGAACACTGTCATGGTGTGACGAACACTGTCATGGTGCGATGAACATTGTCATGGTGTGACGAACACTGTCATGGTGTGACGAACATTGTCATGGTGTGACGAACACTGTCATGGTGTGACGAACACTGTCATGGTTTGACGAACACTGTCATGGTGTGACGAATACTGTCATGCTGTGACGAACACTGTCATGGTGTGACGAACACTGTCATGGTGTGACGAACACTGTCATGGTGTGACGAATACTGTCATGCTGTGACGAACACTGTCATGGTGTGACGAACACTGTCATGGTGTGACGAACACTGTCATGGTGTGATGAACACTGTCATGGTGTGACGAACACTGTCAAGGTGTGACGAACACTGTCAAGGTGTGATGAACACTGTCATGCTGTGACGAACATTGTCATGGTGTGACGAACACTGTCATGGTGTGACGAACACTGTCATGGTGTGACGAACACTGTCATGGTGTGACGAACACTGTCATGGTGTGACGAACATTGTCATGGTGTGACGAACACTGTCATGGTGTGACGAACATTGTCAAGGTGTGACGAACACTGTCAAGGTGTGACGAACACTGTCATGCTGTGACGAACATTGTCATGGTGTGACGAACATTGTCATGGTGTGACGAACACTGTCATGGTGTGACGAACACTGTCATGGTGTGACGAACACTGTCATGGTGTGACGAACATTGTCATGGTGTGACGAACATTGTCATGGTGTGACGAACACTGTCATGGTGTGACGAACACTGTCATGGTGTGACGAACATTGTCATGGTGTGACGAACATTGTCATGGTGTGTCGAACACTGTCATGGTGTGACGAACATTGTCAAGGTGTGACGAACACTGTCATGATGTGACGAACACTGTCATGCTGTGACGAACATTGTCATGGTGTGACGAACATTGTCATGGTGTGACGAACACTGTCATGGTGTGACGAACATTGTCAAGGTGTGACGAACACTGTCAAGGTGTGACGAACACTGTCATGCTGTGACGAACATTGTCATGGTGTGACGAACATTGTCATGGTGTGACGAACACTGTCATGGTGTGACGAACACTGTCATGGTGTGACGAACATTGTCATGGTGTGTCGAACACTGTCATGGTGTGACGAATACTGTCATGGTGTGACGAACATTGTCATGGTGTGACGAACACTGTCATGGTGTGACGAACATTGTCATGGTGTGACGAACACTGTCATGGTGTGACGAACACTGTCATGGTGTGACGAACACTGTCATGGTGTGACGAACACTGCCATGGTGTGACGAACATTGTCATGGTGTGACGAACACTGTCATGCTGTGACGAATAATAGAGTACAGAATTACAAACTAAAACGTCCATTAAAATGCTTGACAAAATTTTCTCTCTTTTCCAAAGATTTTCGTTTATTTCTTGAGAACGCTTCATTCAATCGGCTTCAAATTTTCAACAATGGCGTCATGCAACCACTGGCATGTACAGGTAACCTCTGCTCAAGTTTACATAACTCGTTCTTGATCTTAGTTTCCGTGCAGTAAACTGATACTCTTCCGCTCGGCTTCAAACTATCATGGCTGGTGTGCTACGCCTGGAAGATAAACTGGGACTTGTATGGCAGTCCGAAAGTGCCGTTTTTCCATATACATTTTTCCATTATTACCAATTTGCTTCATACATGACTAGCTTCCAGCTGTTAATTTTAATACCATCTTTGTCTCTCCATTTTTCTTCAGCTATGGGTCTCGTTACATCTCTTTCTCTTCCTTTCTTCTCTCCTCTCCCGTTCCGCTTCCATCTACTATCCCTCCAGCCTTTTACTACATTTTAAGCTGTCTATTCGCGTTGTTATGGGTTCTGGAACGTGTTCTGGACAGGTTTTTTAGTGGTCACTTTATCTTGCAAAATTCTTCTGTTTAGCTCAGGTGTGTTTGGCACAGAAATTATTGTGAACCAATTGTAGGTAATTGACTTAGAGAGAGAGAGAGAGAGAGAGAGAGAGAGAGAGAGAGAGAGAGAGAGAGAGAGAGAGAGAGAGAGAGAGAGAGAGAGAGAGAGAGAGAGAGAGGGAGAGAGAGAGAGAGATGCTTGCAAAATACGTCATCAAATAGCTTATCACACACCCGACTCTTTTTTTAACATAGTGTAGTGAGATCAGAGGGAAGGTGTGTAAAAATATGACACTGTCAGTCGGGTCTCCATGAAAGATTTTATCTGTGACCTTTGATGCGACGATATTTAAAAGTCACTTTGTATGTTTAGTGAGTGGTCGACGAGTGCGTGTGTGTGTGTGTGTGTGTGTGTGTTAGTTACCATTTTGTCCTGTGTGTGTGTGTGTGTGTGTGAGAGAGAGAGAGAGAGAGAGAGCTTGTGCTTATCTAACTTTATTCATCTAATTTTGGTTGCAGGGGTCGAGTCTCAGCTCCTGGCCGTTACTGGGTTCACTTGTGTCTGCCTGTAGCATGCTAAGAGTGTGTTATATTTCATTCTGCGTATGTCACACACCCATATAGGCATGCCTCCCGACCAGTGAACCAGGTGCTAGGGGTTCAATAAGCAGGGGTCTCATCGTTATACTAGTACCTTGCTTCAACCAGCCAATCACAAGGAAGCCCAAGAAAGCTGTGAAGCGATGTGGTACACTTGTTAATCAGCCTTGGCAGACTTACCTTCACAACCTGTCGCTACGGTTCTCACTGTGTCTTGTGCTCGCATTCGCCTCATTGTACATAGCTGTAAATACTCTACATCAGTGGTTCCCAAACTGGGGATAAATTACCCCCTGGGGGTAATTTAACCATTTTTGGGGGGTAATGGAGGGGTGACAGAAAAAAAGTTATGAATTCTGAAAATCAAGAAAACAATGCGGTACCCGGTATGAGGATTATTGTTAACTTTGTCTTAGTATATAAAGTTGTAAAGTAAACCTATTATAAGTAAGTAATAAAGTTAAACCAAATAACAATAAACACCAAAAACTAATATACAGTATTAGAAAAGAAGAAATATATAGCTAAGTGTGTGGAAACCCAAAAGTATTTTGACAAGTATGCTTCAGGACAAAAGTCACTCAGTAGCCCAGATCGACCTGTCCAGTACGCGTCACTCACTTCCTGAGGCTGCCTCTATTTCACACTGTCAGTTTATCTGTGAGCATCAGCCGAGGTAGACATAAGCTGGTATGTATGTGTACTGCCCTGTGCAGTATATAGTTAGTATTTACCCACTGTTACTGTGAATTTGTAGCTATTATTAATTTTATATATAATGTATGTGTGTTTCTTACGTTTTCAATGGTTTTGCTAGGATTAGCAGAGTATGCGAGGCTGTATACGTTCACGTTTAGCCATATATATCAATAATAACAACATTTTGTGAAAGGGGTAACATGCTTTATGTGGCATGTTAAATTGGGTAACAAGCTGAAAAAGTTTGGGAACCACTGCTCTACATAGTCTATACATATATTCTGAATACCATGACTCACGAAATATCAGTTTATATTGGTGAAGAAAATGCAATCATTTACTCTCTCTGGTGTCTTTTTGCTAGTTCATAAGTTGTTATCGTGTTACAGCCAGGTGTGCAGGACAAATAGTCTACGCCTGTACGTGTGAGCTCTATTATATCTATTCTCAGACTTCCACTTCTCTGTGTATGTCGTTTCACATCCTCATCACTCTAAGGCTAAAGAAGTAGTTTCCAACATCCCTGTAACATAGTGCTTTCAACTTCCAGCCTCTAAAAAAAACTCCCTCCGACCACCCTGTCAATTCCTCTCGGTATTTTGTACGTCGTAATCATGTCACCTCTGGTCCTTGTGTTCTCTAGTGTGGTCAGGTTTAGCTCCTCTGCCCCTCAAAGAAAGTTCCTTGATGCTGGTGAGGGGCACTGGGTCTAGGGAATTGGATCTCTGCTCCAGTTCCCTGAATTAAGCCTGAATACCTTCCACATTCCCACCACAGGAGCTGTATAATCCTACGGGTTTAGCGCTTCCCCTTGATAATAATAATAATAATAATAATAATAATAATAATAATAATAATAATAATAATAATAATTAGGTCTTCTAGCCTCTTCTCATAATTTATATTCTTCAATTCTAGCACTAGTATTGTTGTAAACCTCACCACGCAACGTAACCTCACCACACGTCACGTGACCTCACCACACGTCACGTGACCTCACCACATTCCCGACAAACCATGACGATATAATCAATATTTCAATTTCCTTCCTCCAATCTCGACTCTTTCACTAGACTTTCTCTTCTCCCCCTTCTTCTCTGCTGCTCCTCCCCTGCCATTCCTCAACTGCCCCTCCTCCCCTCCTCCCATGCCCCCTCCTCCACTACCCCTCCTCCTCCTCCTCTGCCCCTCCTCTCTTGCCCCTCCTACCCTTCCCCCTCCTCCCCAGCCCCTGCTTCCCCTCCTCCCCTGCCCCTGCTTCACCTCTCCCTTCACCTGCTCCTCACCCCTCCCATTCCTCTGCTTTCCATCTTCTGTTGCCTCGACTCTGCTGACATCACCATGCTGACATCCCCATGCTGACATCACCATGCTGACATCCCCATGCTGACACCACCATGCTAGCACATCCATGCTAAAGTAACCATGCTCTCACCACCATACAAACACCACCATGCCGGCTGCCATCATGGCAATGGTGGAATAATTTCATCTTACAGACTTCCGAAATTTGTCAAGATAAATTTTGACTTTGAAAAAAAATCGTGACTCCAAAGTGTGATAAACGAAACGTACAGTGCATAACTTGATTAGGACGACGTTTCGCCAATAGTGCGCCTTTATCAAGGCAACAATAAAACCCATTGTGTGGGCGAGAGGTTATTGAACACACTGTGAATTAATTGTAAATAAATATTTATTACTGTGAAATCATTGTAAATGAATGTTTATTATTGAAATCATTTCAGAATAAATGTAAATTAATATTTATCCTCATTAAAAGCATTGTGGAATGTTTATTAATGAATGTTTATCATCAGTGAACATACAAAATCATTATACGTGAACATTTAGCCTTACCGAAAACATTGTAAAATCATTATGAAACAAGTTTAATTATTGAAACGAATTTTTAGCATCATTAAAAATATTCGTTACCAAAAAAACAGAATAAATGAATTTCTAAAAACGAAAAAAAAAAGACTCTGAACACTAGCTCTGATAACTTTTTTTGACTGATAAGGAGCCAAAATTTTCTCTTGTTATCTTAAAAAGGTTTTGAGATAACAGGAAAGGTTATTATTAGAAATCTCCCATTCATGGGAGGTTGAAAGGTGGGAGAAAGAGAGGGTGGTTCTTGATGTAAGTAATAGGATCTTATTCCCTGGAATTGGAGCTATGCTCCCCATTTTTTAGTTAAATCTGGTTCCTTACCAATATCCAGTTGTGGTATTATGCTGATAATAATTCCCTCTTGTTTCTCATAATAATAATAATGATAATAATAATAATAATAATAATAATAATAATAATAATAATAATAATAATAATAATAATAATAATAATAATAATAATAATAATGGAAATATAAACACATAACAAGTATAATTTGATCCTTTACTGACAACGTTTCGCTCACACAGTGGGCTTTATCAAGTCACAACCAGATCTACCTGGGTGTAAGGTACGTGAGTATTTAAAGAAGGGAGTCAGGTGGAGAATACTGGGTAGGTTGGAGCTGATAAAGACCTGCACAGGACTGGCGTGTGTGTATGTTGTTATGTGGGATAACGATCAAGAAGTTTTTTGGAAAGGGGTTCATCTATGTTAAAGAAACAGTTGTTGTTGTTGAAGTTGTTAGATGTACAGATAAGTTATGATTCCAGGATTCTGCGGTATTGAGTGTTGTCTTCTCTGGCGATAAGTCTTGAGTTTCTGAAGTTGATTAAATGGTTGTATAAATTTCGGTGTTGACCACAGGCATTCCTTAAATCGTCTGATCAGCCTGCGTACTGGTGCTCTGAAATATGTGTTTAGAGATCTCTGGATGTTTCGCCCACATATAATTTGATACAGTCATTACAAGGGATTATGTATACCCTTGCAGAGGATTGAAGCTTCTACTGTTTATTACTGGTAATGTTCTTGAAGGTGGTGGATGTAGACAGGACAAGCTTCAATCCTCTGCAGAGGTATACATAATCCCTTGTAATGACTGTAGCAAATTATACTTGGGCGAAATAATATTATTATTATTGTTGTTATTAAGAAGGGAGATGAGGATAGAAGAGGAGGAACAGGAGACAAAAGTAAGTCAGTTTTGAGTGAATCAGAGAATATACTGCATTGATATAGTTTACCCACAACTTACTGCATCCTGTTTACTGCCTCAGAATGAGAGGCAATCAGCCACAAGTGGATGCCATCATACCTGATGTCAGTGCCACATCCTCACACCTGATGTCAGTGCCACACCTTCACACCTGATGTTAGTGTCACATCTTCACACATGATGTTAGTGCCACATCTTCACACCTGATGTTAGTGCCACATCATCACACCTGATGTTAGTGCCACATCCTCACACCTGATGTTAGTGTCACATTCTCATACCTGATGTTAGTGCCACATCCTCACACCTGATGTTAGTGCCACATCCTTACACCTGATGTCAGTGCCACATCTTCACATCTGATGTTAGTGTCACATCCTCACACCTGATGTTAGTGTCACATCCTCATACCTGATGTTAGTGCCACATCCTCACACCTGATGTTAGTGCCACATCCTCACATCTGATGTTAGTGCCACATCCTCACACCTGATGTTAGTGTCACATCCTCATACCTGATGTTAGTGCCACATCCTCATACCTGATGTTAGTGCCACATCCTCACACCTGATGTCAGTGCCACATCTTCACATCTGATGTTAGTGCCACATCCTCACACCTCATGTTAGTGCCACATCCTCACACCTGATGTTAGTGCCACATCCTCATACCTGATGTCAGTGCCACATCCTCACACCTGATGTTAGTGTCACATCCTCATACCTGATGTTAGTGCCACATCTTCACACCTGATGTCAGTGCCACATCCTCACACCTGACGTTAGTGTCACAGCCTCATACCTGATGTTAGTGCCACATTCTCACACCTGATGTTAGTGCCACCTCCTCACACCTGATGTTAGTGCCACATCCTCACACCTGATGTAAGTGCCACATCCTCACAGCTGAAGTCAGTGTCACATCTTCACACCTGATGTTAGTTTCACATCCTCACACCTGATGTTAGTGCCACATCTTCACACCTGATGTTAGTGCCACATCATCACACCTGATGTTAGTGCCGCATCCTCACACCTGATGTTAGTGTCACATCCTCATACCTGATGTTAGTGCCACATCCTCACACCTGATGTTAGTGCCACATCCTCACACCTGATGTCAGTGCCACATCTTCACATCTGATGTTAGTGCCACATCCTCACACCTGATGTTAGTGCCACATCCTCACACCTGATGTTAGTGCCACATCCTCATACCTGATGTCAGTGCCACATCTTCACACCTGATGTTAGTGTCACATCCTCATACCTGATGTTAGTGCCACATTTTCACACCTGATGTTAGTGCCGCATCATCGCACCTGATGTTAGTGCCACATCCTCATATCTGATGTTAGTGCCACATCCTCACACCTGATGTTAGTGTCACATTATCGCACCTGATGTTAGTGCCACATCATCACACCTGATGATGTTAGTGTCACATCCTCATACCTGATGTTAGTGTCACATCCTCATACCTGATGTTAGTGCCACATCCTCACACCTGATGTTAGTGCCACATCCTCACACCTGATGTTAGTGCCACATCCTCACACCTGAAGTTAGTGCCACATCCTCATATCTGATGTTAGTGCCACATCTTCACACCTGATGTTAGTGCCACATCCTCATATCTGATGTTAGTGCCACATCCTCACACCTGATGTTAGTGCCACATCCTCATATCTGATGTTAGTGCCACATCCTCACGCCTGATGTTAGTGCCACATCCTCATATCTGATGTTAGTGCCACATCCTCACACCTGATGTTAGTGCCACATCCTCATATCTGATGTTAGTGCCACATCCTCATATCTGATGTTAGTGCCACATTCTCACACCTGATGTTAGTGCCACATCCTCACATCTGATGTTAGTGCCACATTCTCATATCTGATGTTAGTGTCACATCCTCATATTTGATGTTAGTGCCAAATCCTCACACCTGATGTTAGTGCCACATCCTCATATCTGATGTTAGTGCCACATCTTCATACATGATGTTAGTGCCACATCCTCATATCTGATGTTAATGCCACATCCTCACACCTGATGTTAGTGCCACATCCTCATATCTGATGCTAGTGCCACATCCTCATATCTGATGTTAGTGCCACATCCTCATATCTGATGTTAGTGCCACATTCTCACACCTGATGTTAGTGCCACATCCTCACATCTGATGTTAGTGCCACATCCTCATATCTGATGTTAGTACCACATCCTCATATCTGATGTTAGTGCCACATCCTCATATCTGATGTTAGTGCCACATCCTCACACCTGATGTTAGTGCCATATCCTCACACCTGATGTTAGTGCCACATCCTCATATCTGATGTTAGTGCCACATCCTCATATCTGATGTTAGTGCCACATTCTCACACCTGATGTTAGTGCCACATCCTCACACCTGATGTTAGTGCCACATCCTCATATCTGATGTTAGTGCCACATCCTCATATCTGATGTTAGTGCCACATCCTCACACCTGAAGTTAGTGCCACATCCTCATATCTGATGTTAGTGCCACAACCTCACACCTGATGTTAATGCCACATCCTCACACCTGATGTTAGTGCCACATCCTCACACCTGATGTTAGTGCCACATCCTCATATCTGATGTTAGTCCCACATCCTCATATCTGATGTTAGTCCCACATCCTCATATCTGATGTTAGTGCCACATCCTCATATCTGATGTTAGTGCCACATCCTCATATCTGATGTTAGTGCCACATCCTCATATCTGATGTTAGTGCCACATCCTCACACCTGATGTCAGTGCCACATCCTCACACCTGATATTAGTGCCACATCCTCATATCTGATGTTAGTGCCACATCCTCATACCTGATGTTAGTGCCACATCTTCACACCTGATATTAGTGCTATATCAACACTAACTCCATCCCACCAAATGCCAGTGTCATTCTCTCTCTATCTCCATCACTTTGAGGAGTAGCATGTAACTTACGACACAGAACTTAGGAAGAGCTGGAACTTATTAAAGGTTATAACTTATGAAGCATTAGTACTTAGAAGATGACAGATGTTAGGAAACGCAGACGCAATAAACGAAGACGTAATAAACGAAGACGTAATAAACGCAGACGTAATAAACGAAGACGTAATAAACGAAGACGTAATAAACGCAGACGTAATAAACGAAGTTAGGGAAGAGGAACTTTGGAAACGACATAATATTTTAAACAAAAGAACTTAAGAAACGAAGATCTTAGGAAGTGCAGAACTTAGAAAATACAGAATTTGTGACATGCAGAACTTAGGCAATGCAGAACTTGGGAAACACAAACTTAGGAATCGTCAAAAATTTTTAAACATTAGACCCTTTGAAAGCTCATAAAATTTTTCAAGGTCTGAACCTTTTAAACGTCAAAAGTTTTTGAGCGTCAGAACTTTTTAAACGTTAGAACCTTTGAAACGTCAGAACTTCATGGAAGCTTCAACCAGAAATACGAAAAAAACGTAGAGTTTATGTTGAATCAGGGAAATGTGTGATCTACAACCAGTCCTGAAGCACCGAGAATGTTACCTCAGCATCATCTTAGTTAAAAATGAAGCTTCCTCAGCATCATCTTAGTTAAAAATGAAGCTTCCTCAGCATCATCTTAGTTAAAAATGGAGCTTCCTCAGCATCATCTTAGTTAAAAATGAAGCTTCCTCAGCTTCATCTTAGTTAAAAATGAAGCTTCCTCAGCATCATCTTAGTTAAAGATGAAACTTCCTCAGCTTCATCTTAGTTAAAAATGAAGCTTCCTCAGCATCATCTTAGTTAAAAATGGAGCTTCCTCAGCATCATCTTAGTTAAAAATGAAGCTTCCTCAGCATCATCTCAGTTAAAAATGAAGCTTCCTCAGCATCATCTCAGTTAAAAATGAAGCTTCCTCAGCATCATCTCAGTTAAAAATGAAGCTTCCTCAGCATCATCTCAGTTAAAAATGAAGCTTCCTCAGCATCATCTCAGTTAAAAATGAAGCTTTCTCAGCATCATCTTAGTTAAAAATGAAGCTTCCTCAGCATCATCTTAGTTAAAAATGAAGCTTTCTCAGCATCATCTTAGTTAAAAATGAAGCTTCCTCAGCATCATCTTAGTTAAAAATGAAGCTTCCTCAGCATCATCTCAGTTAAAAATGAAGCTTCCTCAGCATCATCTCAGTTAAAAATGAAGCTTTCTCAGCATCATCTTAGTTAAAAATGAAGCTTCCTCAGCATCATCTTAGTTAAAAATGAAGCTTTCTCAGCATCATCTTAGTTAAAAAAGAAGCTTCCTCAGCATCATCTTAGTTAAAAATGAAGCTTCCTCAGCATCATCTCAGTTAAAAATGAAGCTTTCTCAGCATCATCTTAGTTAAAAATGAAGCTTTCTCAGCATCATCTTAGTTAAAAATGAAGCTTCCTCAGCATCATCTCAGTTAAAAATGAAGCTTTCTCAGCATCATCTTAGTTAAAAATGAAGCTTTCTCAGCATCATCTTAGTTAAAAATGAAGCTTCCTCAGCATCATCTCAGTTAAAAATGAAGCTTTCTCAGCATCATCTTAGTTAAAAATGAAGCTTCCTCAGCATCATCTTAGTTAAAAATGAAGCTTCCTCAGCATCATCTCAGTTAAAAATGAAGCTTTCTCAGCATCATCTTAGTTAAAAATGAAGCTTCCTCAGCATCATCTCAGTTAAAAATGAAGCTTTCTCAGCATCATCTTAGTTAAAAATGAAGCTTCCTCAGCATCATCTTAGTTAAAGATGAAGCTTCCTCAGCATCATCTCAGTTAAAAATGAAGCTTTCTCAGCATCATCTTAGTTAAAAATGAAGCTTCCTCAGCATCATCTCAGTTAAAAATGAAGCTTTCTCAGCATCATCTTAGTTAAAAATGAAACTTCCTCAGCATCATCTTAGTTAAAAATGAAGCTTCCTCAGCATCATCTCAGTTAAAAATGAAGCTTTCTCAGCATCATCTTAGTTAAAAATGAAGCTTCCTCAGCATCATCTCAGTTAAAAATGAAGCTTTCTCAGCATCATCTTAGTTAAATATGAAGCTTCCTCAGCATCATCTTAGTTAAAGATGAAGCTTCCTCAGCATCATCTTAGTTAAAGATGAAGCTTCCTCAGCATCATCTCAGTTAAAAATGAAGCTTTCTCAGCATCATCTTAGTTAAAAATGAAGCTTCCTCAGCATCATCTTAGTTAAAAATGAAGCTTCCTCAGCATCATCTCAGTTAAAAATGAAGCTTTCTCAGCATCATCTTAGTTAAAAATGAAGCTTCCTCAGCATCATCTCAGTTAAAAATGAAGCTTTCTCAGCATCATCTTAGTTAAAAATGAAGCTTCCTCAGCATCATCTTAGTTAAAGATGAAGTTTCCTCAGCATCATCTCAGTTAAAAATGAAGCTTCCTCAGCATCATCTCAGTTAAAAATGAAGAATCCTCAGCATCATCTCAGTTAAAAATGAAGAATCCTCAGCATCATCTTAGTTAAAAATGAAGCTTCCTCAGCATCATCTTAGTTAAAAATGAAGAATCCTCAGCATCATCTCAGTTAAAATTGAAGCTTCCTCAGCATCATCTTAGTTAAAAATGAAGAATCCTCAGCATCATCTCAGTTAAAAATGAAGAATCCTCAGCATCATCTCAGTTAAAAATGAAGAATCCTCAGCATCATCTCAGTTAAAAATGAAGAATCCTCAGCATCATCTCAGTCAAAGATGTAGCACTCTCAGCATCACTTAAGGGCAAGACGCAACCTCAGGTGGGAGGGCCATTCAGCAGCAAGAAGTGTTGGAGGCTCGAGCCTCCGTCTTGTAATCACCAGTGCAGGCATGCTATCTAACGAGGGTCCAGCCCTCCTCGCGTCAGGGGGAGGAGGGGGGTAAGCGAGGCATCAGGTAGGGAGGCACGGAAGGGAAAGAGGAAGCTCGTGTAAGAAGCCATGGTTGTTGGAGATTCAGTCTTCCCTCAGGCTGGTGTTTGAACACGCAAAGAAGCTCACCTTAATTGCTGTCGTGGATGATGAACATATTGCTAGCGTGAGCTGCTCTTCTCTCATAAGGAAACTCGTGTATAAACGCTGCGAGAGAAACGTTGCGACAGGAGAGTTGCGATAGGATTGTTGCGAACGAAACTTTGTCAAAGGAATGTGAAATTCTTACGTCAGTTGTACAGATAATGGCAATATCTTTTATGTTGAAAAAAACTGGAGATTCTAAGAGAGAGAGAGAGAGAGAGAGAGAGAGAAAGAGAGAGAGAGAGAGAGAGAGATACCAGTCAGACAGACAGACACAGACAGACAAGGGGGGAGGAAGGGGAGTACATATTCTCTAAATCAGAATTCTTTTCCCCTCCTATCGGCAACCACAAACCAGGTCTGGTCAAGTTTTGCAATAAGGGGGACTCCCGGGGAGGAGATTGTGTGGTTCTCGGTACAACCCAGTCTTCCAGGGAGGGAGGTGTTCCTTGATGCTGCTGGAGGAGGAGCTCCTCCAGCAGCATCAACAATGACAACATCAGCAACAACAGCAGACAAAAACAGTGATACCAACACTACGGCCAACAACAAAAACAACACCAACAAGAGGAAGAAGAAGAAACAAATATAAGAGAAAGAAGAAAGAAGAAATAATAATAATAATAATAATAATAATAATAATAATAATAATAATAATAATAATAATAATAATAATAATAATAATAATAATAGACAATGGAAACCTGACGCTGTTGCTAAATTTGCAATGAAAAAAATCACGCCTCAGCACTTAGCCTCGCAGGACTAGGTTAGCAATAGAATTGTTGACACTACCACTGACGACTGAAATACCATAAACAATTATTGTTTTTAATCTGAGCTAGTAGGCCTACTTCAGTGCTCTTTAAAACTCCCTGCATGTCATTCACTGAATATTACCATGCCCTTATCTGATACACTTATAACAAACCCTTCTCCCACTTGCACATTCTGCTGAGGACTCTAGTTGAGTGTCGAAATCTACAGCCTGTCTCTTTTATATGTTTTAGTGTCAGCAAGTGGCTGTTCAGACATAATCTGCAATCAAATTAACATCCACCAGGACGCTAACACACATTCCCAAAGCAGCTCGCCCTCAAACTGCTAGCAAATTCACTGGCCTGGTGGTTAACGCACTCGCTTCACACGGTGAGGGCCTGGGTTCGATTCCCAGCCAGAGTAGAAACATTGGACGTGTTTCTTTCCACCTGTTGTCTATGTTCCCCATCAGTAAAATGGGTACCTGGGTGTTAGTCGACTGGTGTGGGTCGCATCCTGGGACACTGACCTAAGGAGGCCTGGTCACAGACCGGGCCGCGGGGGCGTTGACCCCCGGAACTCTCTCCAGGTAATCTCCTACCCCGTGAAGAAAGTCAACGATGCTCCTGCAAACAACGGATCCTGGCACAACCTACTGCTTTTTAGCAATGCTTGTTTGGCTGTCCCACCAAGGAGGGACAAGTCACTAGCAACATATGTTATTAGGGCAATAAATGCATTCCCTAAGGATGACAATTTCGTCCGTCTCCCCCCTAGGGCGACAAACACCCGCCGGGCAAATAGGACACCCGACGCCTCAAAAATCAGAACCCAAATTAGCAAAAAAAAAAAAAAAAAATAGAAGAGGGTAATACTATTGGAGCTCTGAGGCTTATAACCAGTGAGGATACCATCGCTCCCAAGGACGTCAGCACGGCGCAAGCTCTGAAGGACAAACATCCACCCAGGGCTCCCAGTACCAACATTGACCTCCCTGACATTGCAGCAGGTGAAGAACATCTAACCTTACAGGATGCTGATGTGTATAAAGCTGCTATGTCATTTCCACAGGGCTCAGCAGGAGGTTTCACTGGTTTAAGGCCTCAACACTTTAAACAAATACTCAATCCAGTACTTGGTGAGGTTTCAGAGAGGCTGCTGTCTGAACTCACCAAATTTTCCAACCTGTGCCTGGCTGGCAGTGTCCCAGAGGCCATTAGACCCCTTTCCTTTGGTGCCTCATTGTGTACCCTCCGGAAAAATGGATGGAGGAATCAGGCCCATTGCAGTGGGCAACACCTTTCGGCGCCTAGTCGCCAAGGCTGCAGTAAGAATGGCAAGTCAAGAGGCTGCTGCAATATCGAAACCAACTCAGCTCGGTTTTGGCGTTCAACAAGGCTGTGAAGCAGCTGCCCGCGCAGCACGAGTATACATCAACAGCATGTCCGACGAAAAAGTCTTGATCAAATTGGACTTTGCCAACTTACCTACTTTCTGAGGTGCTCCCAGCCTTCAGCAGTCCGAAACTCCAGGAATATGACTCTATCCTTAAGACTATGCTAGAGAGTGTATTGAATCTTTCCCTCGAAAATAGACAGTGGTTGCAAGCCTCACTTCCAGTCAGGATTGGGGGGCTGGGAGTATGCAGATCCACCCAGATCAAACGAGTTAATAAGACAAATTCTTCCGGACAACCTCAGTGACTCAGCAGGAATACAGGGCCCTAACTATGCCAGTGCTATCACTCAATGGGAGACTCTAGCTGCTCCATCACTAAGCCCTAGTGCAGCACTGACCTACAAACATTCAAGCTGGGATGGCCCCATATTCAAGGCTGTAACATCAGACAGGGAGACGGCCAGTCTCCAGGCTGTGAGTGCACATCACTCCGCAGACTTTCTCCGAACAGTTCCCACGGATCCTCCATATTGCAGTGGCTCTGCGCCTTGCTGCCCCAATTCACACGGAATATACGTGTATTTGCGGCGATTCACAAGCCGACCTATATGGTCTACAGGGTCTTAAATGTTCCAAAACCAAGGGCTGGCATGCAAGACACAATGAGGTCAACGACATCATAAAGGGAAGCCTTACTACAGCTGGATGCCCAGCTGAGAGGGAGCCCCAATTACTATCAGCCAACAATAGCCACAACCCAGTAAACTGCCCCGAGGGGATCACCATCTACCCATGGAAGAATGGCAAACTCTTAGCATGGGACTGTACCCGTGCGTCCACACTGGCTGTCACTTATATCCATCAAAGTGTCGGGCGACAGGGAGGAGCTGCTGACCACAGGGAGGAGTACAAGGTCGGGTTCCTTAAAGAACTGGGTTCCAGACTCATCGACACCACCAGGGACCCAAAAGCAGCCACTTTCATGTTCCACCGCCACAGCGTGGCCAACCAGAGGGAAAATGCTTGCTGCATTCTGAGCTCGCGTCCGGCTTCTGAGGAGCTGGAGGAGATTCAAAACCCTTGATACATTGTGTTTTCTATCAATATATTCTGAGTTTTCCCTGAGGTACGTTTATTGTCTTCTCCGAGGATGAGGGTCCCCAGTAAAGTTCTAGAGGTGGCACCTCCCTATATAATATAATATATATATATATATATATATATATATATATATATATATATATATATATATATATATATATATATATTTATATATATATATATATATATATATTAATATATATATATATATATATATATATATATATATATATATATATATATATATATATATATATATATATATATATATAAATATATATACATATATATATATATATATATATATATATATATATATATATATATATATATATATATATATATATATATATATATATATATATTTATATTTATATATGTTTATATTTTTTTTTTATTAACACATCGGCCGATTCCCACCAAGGCAGGGTGGCCCGAAAAAGGAAAACTTTCATCATCATTCACTCCATCACTGTCTTGCCAGAGGGGTGCTTTACACTGCATTTATAAAACTGCAACATTAACACCCCTCCTTCAAAGTGCAGACACTATACTTCCCATCTCCAGGACTCAAGTCAGGCCTGCCGATTTCCCTGAATCCCTTCATAAATGTTACTTTGCTCACACTCCAACAGCACGTCAAGTATTAAAAACCATTTGTCTCCATTCACTCCTATCAAATACACTCATGCACGCTTGCTGGAAGTCAAAGCCCCTCGCACACAAAACCTGCTTTACCCTCCTCCCTTCAACCCTTCCTAGGCCGACCCCTACCCCGCCTTCCCTCCACTACAGATTTATACACTCTCAAGTCATTCTGTTTTGTTCCATTCTCTCTACATGTCCGAACCACCTCAACAACCCTTCCTCAGCCCTCTGGATAAGAGTTTTCGTAATCCCGCACCTTCTCCTAATTTCCAAACTACGAATTCTCTGCATTGTATACACACACACACACACACACACACACACACACACACACACACACCACATATATATATGTATATATAAATATATATATTTATATATAAATATATATATAAATTTATATAAATATATATATGTATTTATTTATTTATTTATAGTCTGACAAGCCATTCATTGTTTTTAGTATATTGAAATTCATGTGAAAACCTTGTCCTCTAAAAGCCGCGATAACCTGATTTTTACCCTAATGACTCACCTTTAAAAACCATTAAAAAAAACTAATCGTCCTCTAAGGCAATCAAGAGGGAATCGTAATTCTTAAGATAGCTTCCATTTCCCAGCACCGACCCTGCCCTGAGTCCCTATCTTCCTACGCTATTGAGAGAGAGCACGCCAACATTTGCTTTCTATTTCGTCTATCTCCCCCTCAGATCTCCATCCCTTTAAGGAAGAGGGGGAGAGCCTTGATGTGGTGACTCTTGGTGATGCCCTTCCCATCCCTTCTCCGAATCGACCCTGATTTCTTCCTGTTCCCAAGCACGCGTTTTATGGCACTTGCTGTTTTAGTTCTTCCCCTTGATTATAATGATAGGAACTGTAATAACTCGCTCCAGCACAAGCACGGAGGTTCAAGATCCCAAGATCAATTTCCTTATATATGAAACAAGAGCTGAGACAAGGTCTATGAAGAAAGGTGAGTTGAAAGGCAAAGTGATCTTAGAGGAAAGGTTAGCTGAAAAAACTTGATGCTAGATGAAAGGCGAGCTGTAAAACAAGGTGATGTTAGAAAAAAGGCGAACTGAGAAGCAAGGTTGTCTTAGAGGAAGAGTAAAGAAGCTTATCTTCTCAGTCTTAGAAGATGTCAGGATAGTGTGTAAAGCTCTTGGCTGTAGAGAGTGAGAGCTTAGTGGGAGGGCGTGTTCATGGTGTTGAATATAATGGTGAACCTGCAAAGTGGGCGGACATTAGGAAGAACATGCATAGTGGCGAACATGCTCGTGAACATGAATGGTAGTGAACGTGTGGGAGATGTACTGTGGAGTAGACCACGCACACACACACGCACACATACACACACACACACACACAAACACACACACACACACACACACACACACACACACACACACACACACACACACACACACACACACACACACACACACACACACAAACAAACAAACACACACACACACACACACAAACACACACACACTTACACACACACACACACACACACACACACACACACACACACACACACACACACACACACACATACACAAACACACATACACACATACACACACACACACACACACACACACACACACACACACACACACACACACACACACACACACACACACACACACACACACACACACACACACACACACTAATGAAGCTGACGCTCAAGCAGCCAGTGTGGAGGCTCATACATCCTACACTAGCGCTTGGCTTCCATCTTGTGTCTGACGGTTCGTGTTTCCTGCCGTGATAACTAAAGATTTTTAATTAGCGCATGAGTGTCGTTGATGAGGCAAATGACGGAATAAACTGTTGTGTGCGTGTGTGCGTATTCACCTATATGTGGTTTCAGGGGTCGAGTCATAGCTCCTGGCCCCGAATCTTCTCTGGCCGGTACTAAGTCACTCTCCCTGCTCCATGACCTCTATCATACCTCTTCTTAAAGCTATGTATGGAACTTGCCTCCACTACCTCACTCTCAAAATTATAAAACATCCTGACAACTCTAAGGCTAAAGAAATACTTCCTAACGTCCCTATGAAACATCTTGGTTTTCAACTTCCAATTGTGGCCTCTTGTTCCTGTATCCCATCTCGGAAACATTCGAGCCCTGTCTACCTTGTCAATTTCTCTCAGTATTTTATATGTCGTTATCATGTATCGCTTTCCCTCCAATCCTCTAGTGTCATGAGGTTGAGTTCCCTTAACTTCTCCTCGTAAGACACCCCTCAGTTCCGGGACTAATTCTGTGAGTGTGTGTATGTGTGTGTGTGTGTGTGTACTCACCTAGTTGTACTCACCTAGTTGAGGTTGCAGGGGTCGAGTCCTAGCTCCTGGCCTCTTCACTGGTCGCTATTTGGTCACTCTCCCTGAACCGTGAGTTTTATCATACCTCTGCTTAAAGCTATGTATGGATCCTGCCTCCACTACATCGCTTCCCAAAGTATTCCATTTTCTATTCTGCGGCTGAAGAAATACTTCCTAACATCCCTGTGATTCATCTGTGTCTTCAACTTCCAACTGTGTCCCCTAGTTGCTGTGTCTCATCTCTGGAACATCCTGTCTTTATCCACCTTGTAATTCCTCTCAATAATTTGTATGTCGTTATCATGTCCCCCCTATCTCTCCTGTCCTGTGTGTATGTGTGTGCGTGTGTGTGTGTACTCACCTAATTGTACTCACCTAATTGTGGTTGCAGGGGTCGAGACTCAGCTCCTGGCCCCGCCTCTTCACTGATCGCTACTAGGTCCTCTCCCTCTCTGCTTCCTGAGCTTTGTCATACCTCTTCTTAAAACTATGTATGGTTCCTGCCTCCACTAATTCACTTGCTAGGCTATTCCACTTTCTGACGACTCTATGACTGAAGAAATACTTCCTAACGTCCCTGTGACTCGTCTGAGTCTTCAGCTTCCAATTGTGACCCCTTGTTTCTGTGTCCCCTCTCTGGATCATCCTGTCTCTGTCCACCTTGTCTATTCCCCGCAGTATCTTGTATGTCGTTATCATGTCTCCCCTGACCCTTCTGTCCTACAGTGTCTTCAGTCCGATTTCCCTCAACCTTTCCTTGTATGACATTCCCCTGAGCTCTGTAACTAGCCGTGTTGCAAACCTTTGTACTTTCTCTAACTTCTTGACGTGCTTGACCAGGTGTGGGTTTCAGACTGGTGCTGCATACTCCAGTATGGGCCTAACATACACAGTGTACAGAATCTTGAACGATTCCTTATTAAGGTATCGGAACGCTATTTTCAAGTTTGCCAGGAGCCCGTATGCTGCAGCAGTTATTTGGTTGATGTGTGCCTCCGGTGACGGGCTCGGTGTTATGGTCACCCCAAGATCTTTCTCCCTGAGTGAGGTCTGTAGTCTTTGTCCACCTAGCCTATACTCTGTCTGTGGTCTTCTTTGCCTTTCTCCCCCAATCTTCATGACTTTGCTGGACCACGTGTATAGCATGTCCACGTCTCTTTGCAGTCCTGCCTGATCCTCATCTGATTTAATCCTCCTCATTAACTTCACATCATCTGCGAACAGGGATACTTCTGAGCCTATCCTTCTATCATATCATTTACATATACCAAAAATAGCACTGGTCCTAGGACTGACCCCTGTGGGACGCCGCTCGTCACAGGCGCCTATTGTGATACCTCATCACGTGCCATGACTCGTTGTTGCCTCCCTGTTTGGTATTCTCTGATCCATTGCAGTGATCTTCCTGTTATACGCGCCTGATCCTCCAGCTTCTGCACTAATCTCTTGTGAGGAAATGTGTCGACGGCATTCCTGCAGCCCCGGAAAATGCAATCAACCCATCCCTCTCTATCGTGTCTTACCTCTGTTACTTTGTCATAAAACTGCAGAAGGTTTGTGACACAGGATTTGCCTTCCATGAATCCGTGCTGGTTGTCGTTTTTAATCTTGTTCCGTTCCAGGTGCTCCACCATTTTTCTCCTGATAATCTTCTCCATGACTTTACATACTATACGCGTCAGTGACACTGGTCTATAGTTTAGTCCTTTTCTCTCTCCTTTCTCAAAAAAAAGGGGACTACCTTTCCCGTCTTCCAAATCTCAGGTAGTTGCTCAGTTTAAAGGGATGTGTTGAAGATTGTGGTTAGTGGCACACACAGCATCTCTTCTTCTCTAGGGACCCACGGGGAGATGTTGTCCGGTCCCATCGCCTTTGCTGTATCATGGTTACTTAGCAGCTTCTGAACCTCCTTCTCAATAGTGTGTATGTCACCCAACACCTGTTGGTATATTCCCTGTTGGTGTTCCCCTCTGAGTTGTCTTCCCAGAGTCCTTCTTATCTCTACTGTAAATACTGCCTTAAATCTCGTGTTGAGTTCCTCACATACGTCTTGATCGTTTCTTGTGAGTTCCCCACCTTCTTTCCTCAGCCTGATCACCTGGTCTTTGACTGTGGCTAATGTGGCTATACAGCAGTTTTGGGTCAGATTTGAGTTTCGATGCTATGTTTTTTTCGTATTGTCGCTGGGCCTCCCTCCTTATCTGTGCATATCTGGCTCTTCGACTAATCTCCTTATTTTCCTGGGTCCTTTGCCTTCTGTACTTTTTCCATTCTCTATTGCACTTAGCTTTTCCCTCCCTAGACCTTCGGGTAAAGCAGGGGCTCGTTCTGGTCTTCCCATTATTTCTGTTGCCCTTGGGAACAAACCTTTCCTCTGTCTCCTTGCATTTTGTTACGTATTCCATCATTTTGTTTACTGACTTTCCTACAAGTTCTCTGTCCAACTGAACCTCCTGCAGGAAGTTCCTCAAACCTTTGTAGTTCCCCCTTTTATAGTTTGGCTTTTCCCATTCAACTCCTGTTACCCTCTCCACCTGTAACTCTACTATGTATTCAAAGCACAGAACCACGTGGTCACTAGCTCCATGCGGCCTCTCATATGTGATGTCCTCAATGTCTTAACTGCTCAGGGTGAATACAAGGTCTAGTCTTGCTGGTTCATCCTCCCCTCTCTCTCTGGTAGTGTCCTTAACATGTTGATGCATGATGTTTTCCAGTACCACATCCATCATTTTGGCTCTCCATGTTTCGGGACCCCCGTGGCTCCAGGTTTTCCCAGTCGATCTCCCTGTGGTTGAAATCGCCCATAACCAGCAACTTTGCTCTGCTCGAGTGAGCTCTTCTTGCCACCCCAGCCAATGTGTCCACCATTGCTCTGTTGCTCTCTTCATATTCCTCTCTTGGCCTCCTGCGGTTCTGTGGTGGATTATACATCACTGCAATGACTACCTTATGTTCCCCAGACTGAAGTGTACCTACTATGTAATCCCTTTCTCCAATCTCGTCCATGCCTTCCATTTCCTTAAATCTCCATCTGTTTTTTTTATGAGCAGTGCAACCCCTCCTCCCCCTCTTCTCCTTCTATCTTTCCTCGGAACCTGATATCGTGGTGGGAAGATTGCGTCTGTTATTGTCTCAGTGAGTTTCGTTTCTGTGACTGCTATATCTGGAGACTTCTCATTAATTCTTTCATGCTACTCCATCCGCGTTCGTGCGCCAAACCTTCAGCTTCTTTTCTAAAACTGTGGTCCTGGGAAAATATTAGGGTTGGGGGAGCGGGAGCCCTGGCGGAGGCCTGTGGGGGGTTTCGTTGGGGGTGGAGGTAGAGTGCCCGTAAGGGGTTGCTATAAGGGTGGGGTTTGTGGTGTTGGGGATGGGGACAGAGGGATCAGTGTGTGTGTGTGTGTGTGTGTGTGTATGTGTGTGTGAGTGTGTGTGTGTGTGTGTGTGTGTGTGTGTGTGTGTGTGTGTGTGTGTGTGTGTGTGTGTGTGTGTGTGTGTGTGTGTGTGTGTGTGTGTATTTATGGCCGTAAATGGACGGTTTCGCTAGTCCTAAAACTCTAATGATTAGAAGTGACTGATGAACAGGACACGAAGAAAGTGTGCGAGCATCATCACAAGCACGAGTCAGGAAGTAAAGAATTAAAAAGTTACCCTGAAAATATACAAATAATGAACAAAGAAGCAACAAGGGGAGTTCCTGCAACAGCTTGACGCAACGAAGGAAATATGACTCAGCAGAGAAAAAACAGGCCTTGGACATCAGAAAATAATAATAATGAGAATGATGAGCAAACCGGTTCTCTAGATTTTCAAGATGGTACTAGAGAACTGCGTGTTGCTAGATAAAAAAAATTCTCATTAATAAAATTTATAGTAAGAGGTAGCAAAAAAATATTTCAGTTTACGATAGCACCATTTAGAATAGTACAATTTTAAGTCTGCATTGATACTTTAAATTGATTTATTGATCTGAATCCAAAAACAAACGAATCAATAGTTTCATTATTAAATACAAAAAAAAAATATTCAGAACAGTTGCACCTCCAAGTGTGATTTTTCTGAGCGTTGAACCAAAGTATTAAGTATAAGTTTATTAAAAACAATTTTAATTAATTTTTCCAGGGAAGAACAACTTCAAGTATTAGCTGACAAATAGTACACGACATGACTGAATGCATGATAAAGAGAATAATTTAGTTTACCTTGTAGAGCACTTGAAAAAAATCAGTAGAAGCTGACTCACGAAATCGTAATGACAAGCTATTTAAGGTCCTATAGGCTTCATAAAACAAATATTAAGCAATGAAAATAAGGACTGTCGAACTGCATCTTCCTAGACGGTAAGAAGGTTTTTATTACAGTACCACTCATAAAACTGCTATGTAAAATGGAGAGACAGGCTGGAGGACTGTCAGGTGGAATAGCGGAATATTCTCATGGATTATGCAATATTTTAAAGACAGGATTGCAGCGGTGGGAGAGTAAATATCAGAGCGAGAGTAACAAGAAGAGCTCCACAGTTTGGTTTTATGCCTTCTTATGCAATATGACAAATATAACTAAGTAGTGGATCTGACTAGCTCTTAGCGGACTGAGGGTTGAGCCTCCACCACACTCTCTACTGAAAGAGCTACGCGAATTTAGCGTAGACATTACAGGAAACACTGGGAAGACTAATGTAACAAGTAACTCCATGTATCCAACCCCATGAAAAGTAGTGAAATTGGGTGGCAATAAAAGTAAGGCACATACACTGTACCACAAGGGAAGGTAAACATCTATTAGACTTGGACAACAGCACAATATTGATTTGCGAATATAACGATGACCATCACAAACACGCTTGAAGACTAACTTCGAATCTTTTCTCACCAAATGTATAACTACTAATCCTCGAATACTCAGCACCAGCTTGGAATCCGAAATTTGCCAGATATAAACACATATCTGATGTGGAGACACATCAGATATGTGTCTCCAGGATGCGAGTCGAGAACTATGAAGAAAGACAAGCTGAGTTTTATCTCAGGTCACTGCAGAAGTGTAGATCATAACGTGTAATATAATCTCGGATATAAACAGGGTCGACAAGGAAGTTTTCTCAATGCGAGGCTACACAAGATGGAAAATGGTTACCTAAACCAGCTATGGAGACGTTAGGCATCTTTTT
This sequence comes from Cherax quadricarinatus, assembly GCF_038502225.1. Lineage (NCBI taxonomy): Eukaryota > Metazoa > Arthropoda > Malacostraca > Decapoda > Parastacidae > Cherax > Cherax quadricarinatus. Next base: position 14,786,706 of record NC_091303.1, on the reverse strand, counting down.
AATAATGTAGAAGTAGAAACAAAGTGCAAGTTCTTATAGTCTATAAAGGAAACTTATAGGAACGATAGGTATTAAATGAGCTCCAGAGATCGAGCGCAAACAAGCCACTAAATAAACTTTATAATTATGTAATATGCAGTTACAACCAATTGCCAAGATAAACTTCACTTTGTTAGCTCACATTGTTAAAATCTACGCATACATCAAGCCACATTTCATCACTTCGCTTAACTTTAAAGATTAAACTCTACGGTAACGACAAACCACATTTCATTACCTTGCTCGCCTTGAGATCATAATCTGTGGTATTATGTTTAAGGTGGTGAGGCGTATAATAATAATACTAGTGAAAGTAACAGTGTCAATGATGGTGACAATGTGAATGATGGTGACAGTGATAATGATGGTGACAGTGTGAATGATGGTGACAGTGATAATGATGGTGACAGTGTGAATGATGGTGACAGTGATAATGATGGTGACAGTGTGAATGATGGTGACAGTGACAATGATGGTTACAGTAGCTCTCAAGGACACGGCTGGTTTTCTAACCATAGCATTCCCATACTTTAAACCCCTTATCAATGAAACAAACTTCTTTTCCTTATTTCAAAAGATGCAATTTTCTCCTGTATGGCAATAGTATACGAGTGTACTGAATTTACATAATCTAGCTCATGAAGTCAAAACGTCTTAGGATGACTTGCAGAGGACTCACCAGGAGCTTCGCTGCCCGACGTAACACTGCGCCAGGCGTGTCGACTGGAAGTTCCCAAATTGTCTGAGATTTAATGGTGATTGTGACTGTAGCAGTGACTGTTGTAAAGATCTTATGCGCTCTCTTGTGCAAGACTTTGCACCTGAGGAATACTTGACTCGCAGGTTACAGCGAGACCTGCTCAAGTTAATCTGTTTTTTTGCCTTTTAAAACAGGCATTAAATTAGAGATAACTAAATGGCCTTTTCAAGTTTTTATTGTCTATTAAAGCAGGAGTAAAGTTATGGATACTTGATTAAGTGACCGTTTAAGCTGTTAATGTTTATTTAAAACATTAATTAATTAAGGGATAACTAATAAGTAAGTGTCAGTTTAAAACAGTAAAAATAATTAAGTCTAAGGTAGGAGTTTTTTGGTTTAAAAACTTCATTGACAATATTTTTTATCCACAATGTCTAAAAAACTTTTTACTACAAATTTTTTATACTTTCATTAATTTTTGTTTCTGATCAGTTATTTAATATTACACAGTTTTTTTAAATAGTTACTCTTTAATAATAAGGAAGACGGTGACACTGGGTTGGTACACAATAACCCATATGTGGGAGAGACAAGCTTACGACGACGTTTCGGTCCGACTTTAACCATTTACAGTCACACTAAGAGGAAGGAGTGAGGCAGCCAGAGTATATATAGGCGAGCGGGAAAAGGAAACAAGAAAGGGAGAAGAGTAAGTTGTGGTAGTGGTAGGTAGGTAGGTAGGTAGTGGAAGTAATTGAAAACACAGTGGTAGCTGAAAGTAGGGAGAGTTGTTTAGTGGCAAAAAAAGAAAAGGAGGAAAAGAAGGTAAAATTAAAGGGATGATGTGGGGATGATGGTGACACTGGGGATGATGGTGGGATGATGGTGACATTGGGGATGATGTGGGGATGATGGTGACACTGGGAATAATGTGGGGATGATGGTGACACTGTGCATGATGTGGGGATGATGGTGACACTGGGGATGATGTGGGGATGATGGTGACACTGTGCATGATGTGGGGATGATGGTGACACTGGGGATGATGTGGGGATGATGGTGACACTGGGGATGATGTGGGGATGATGGTGACACTGGGGATGATGTGGGGATGATGGTGACACCGGGGATGATGTGGGGATGATGGTGACACTGGGGATGATGTGGGGATGATGGTGACATTGGGGATGAAGTGGGGATGATGGTGACACTGGGGATGATGTGGGGATGATGGTGACACTGGGGATGATGTGGGGATGATGGTGACACTGGGGATGATGTGGGGATGAAGGTGACACTGGGGATCAAGTGGGGATGATGGTGACACTGGGGATGATGTGGGGATGATGGTGACACTGTGCATGATGTGGAGATGATAGTGACACTGGGGATGATGTGGGGATGATGGTGACACTGGGGATGATGTGGGGATATGGTGACACTGGGGATGATGTGGGGATGATGGTGACACTGGGGATGATGTGGGGATGATGGTGACACTGGGGATGATGTGGGGATGATGGTGAGACTGGGGATGATGTGGGGATGATGGTGACACTGGGGATGATTTGGGGAGGATGGTGACACTGTGAATGATGTGGGGATGATGGTGACACTGTGGATGATGTGGGGATGACGGTGACACTGGGGATGATGTGGGGATGATGGTGACACTGGGGATGATGTGGGGATGATGGTGACACTGGGGATGATGTGGGGATGATGGTGACACTGGGGATGATGTGGGGATGATGGTGACACTGGGGATGATGTGGGGATGATGGTGACACTGGGGATGATGTGGGGATGATGGTGAGACTGGGGATGATGTGGGGATGATGGTGACACTGGGGATGATTTGGGGAGGATGGTGACACTGTGAATGATGTGGGGATGATGGTGACACTGTGGATGATGTGGGGATGAAGGTGACACTGGGGATCAAGTGGGGATGATGGTGACACTGGGGATGATGTGGGGATGATGGTGACACTGTGCATGATGTGGAGATGATAGTGACACTGGGGATGATGTGGGGATGATGGTGACACTGGGGATGATGTGGGGATATGGTGACACTGGGGATGATGTGGGGATGATGGTGACACTGGGGATGATGTGAGGATGATGGTGAGACTGGGGATGATGTGGGGATGATGGTGACACTGGGGATGATGTGGGGAGGATGGTGACACTGTGGATGATGTGGGGATGATGGTGACACTGTGGATGATGTGGGGATGACGGTGACACTGGGGATGATGTGGGGATGATGGTGACACTGGGGATGATGTGTGGATGATGGTGACACTGGGGATGATGTGGGGATGATGGTGACACTGGGGATGATGTGGGGATGATGGTGACACTGGGGATGATGGTGACACTGGGGATGATGTGGGGATGATGGTGACACTGGGGATGATGTGGGGATGATGGTGACACTGGGGATGATGGTGACACTGGGGATGATGTGGGGATGATGGTGACACTGGGGATGATGGTGACACTGGGGATGATGTGGGGATGACGGTGACACTGGGGGTGATATGGGGATGATGGTGACACTGGGGATGATGTGGGGATGATGGTGACACTGGGGACGATGTGGGGATGATGGTGACACTGGGGATGATGTGGGGATGATGGTGACACTGTGGATGATGTGGGGATGACGTTGACACTGGGGATGATGTGGGGATGATGGTGACACTGGGGATGATGTGGGGATGATGGTGACACTGGGGATGATGTGGGGATGATGGTGACACTGGGGATGATGTGGGGATGATGGTGACACTGGGGATGATGGTGACACTGGGGATGATGTGGGGATGATGGTGACACTGGGGATGATGTGGGGATGATGGTGACACTGGGGATGATGTGGGGATGATGGTGACACTGGGGATGATGTGGGGATGATGGTAACACTGGGGATGATGTGGGGATGACGGTGACACTGGGGGTGATGTGGGGATGATGGTGATACTGGGGATGATGTGGGGATGATGGTGACACTGGGGACGATGTGGGGATGATGGTGACACTGGGGATGATGTGGGGATGATGGTGACACTGTGGATGATGTGGGGAAGATAGTGACACTGGGGATGATGGTGACACTGGTGATGATGTGGGGAAGATAGTGACACTGGGGATGATGTCGGGATGACGGTGACACTGGGGATGATGTGGGGATGATGGTGACACTGGGGATGATGTTGGGATGATGGTGACACTGGGGATGATGTTGGGATGATGGTGACATTGGGGATGATGTGGGGATGATGGTGGCACTGGGGATGATGGTGACACTGTGGATGATGAGGGGATGATGGTGACACTGGGGATAATGTTGGGATGATGGTGGCACTGGGGATGATGTTGTGATGATGGTGACATTGGGGATGATGTGGGGATGATGGTGGCACTGGGGATGATGTGGGGATGATGGTGACACTGGGGATGATGTTGGGATGATGGTGACACTGGGGATGATGTGGGGATGATGGTGACACTGGGGATGATGTGGGGAGGATGGTGACACTGGGGATGATGTGGGGATGATGGTGACACTGTGGATGATGTGGGGAGGATGGTGACACTGGGGATGATGTGGGGATGATGGTGACACTGGGGATGATGTGGGGATGATGGTGACACTGGGGATGATGTGGGGATGATGGTGACACTGGGGATGATGTGGGGATGATGGTGACACTGGGGATGATGTGGGGATGATGGTGACACTGGGGATGATGTGGTGATGATGGTGACACTGGGGATGATGTGGGCATGATGGTGACACTGGTTATGATGTGGGGATGATGGTGACACTGGGGATGATGGTGACACTGGGGATGATGTGGGGATGATGGTGACACTGGGGATGATGTGGGGATGATGGTGACACTGGGGATGATGTAGGGATGATGGTGACACTGGGGATGATGTGGGGATGATGGTGACACTGGGGATGATGTGGGGATGACGGTGACACTAAGGATGATGTGGGGATGATGGTGACACTGGGGATGATGTGGGGATGATGGTGACACAGGGGATGATGTGAAGATGATGGTGAGACTGGGGATGATGTGGGGATGATGGTGACACTGTGGATGATGTGCGAATGATGGTGACACTGGGGATGATGTGGGGATGATGGTGACACTGGGGATGATGTTGGGATGATGGTGACACTGTGGATGATGTGGGGAAGATGGTGACACTGGGGATGATGTGGGGATGACGGTGACACTGGGGATCATGTGGGGATGATGGTGACACTGGGGATGATGTTGGGATGATGGTGACACTGGGGATGATGTTGGGATGATGGTGACATTGGGGATGATGTGGGGATGATGGTGGCACTGGGGATGATGGTGACACTGTGGATGATGTGGGGATGATGGTGACACTGGGGATAATGTTGGGATGATGGTGGCACTGGGGATGATGTTGTGATGATGGTGACATTGGGGATGATGTGGGGATGATGGTGGCACTGGGGATGATGTGGGGATGATGGTGACACTGGGGATGATGTTGGGATGATGGTGACATTGGGGATGATGTGGGGATGATGGTGGCACTGGGGATGATGTGGGGATGATGGTGACACTGGGGATGATGTGGGGATGATGGTGACACTGGGGATGATGTGGGAATGATGGTGACACTGGGGATGATGTGGGGATGATGGGGACACTGGGGATCATGTGGGGATGATGGTGACACTGGGGATGATGTGGGGATGATGGTGACACTGGGGATGATGTTGGGATGATGGTGACACTGGGGATGATGTGGGGAAGATAGTGACACTGGGGATGATGTCGGGATGACGGTGACACTGGGGATGATGTGGGGATGATGGTGACACTGGGGATGATGTTGGGATGATGGTGACACTGGGGATGATGTTGGGATGATGGTGACATTGGGGATGATGTGGGGATGATGGTGGCACTGGAGATGATGGTGACAGTGTGGATGATGAGGGGATGATGGTGACACTGGGGATAATGTTGGGATGATGGTGGCACTGGGGATGATGTTGTGATGATGGTGACACTGGGGATGATGTGGGGATGATGGTGACACTGTGGATGATGTGGGGAGGATGGTGACACTGAGGATGATGTGGGGATGATGGTGACACTAGGGATGATGTGGGGATGATGTGGGGATGATGTGGGGATGATGTGGGGATGATGGTGACACTGGGGATGATGTGGGGAGGATGGTGACACTGGGGATGATGTGGGGATGATGGTGACACTAGGGATGATGTGGGGATGATAGTGACACTGTGGATGATGTGGGGAGGATGGTGACACTGGGGATGATGTGGGGAGGATGGTGACACTGGGGATGATGTGGGGATGATGGTGACACTGGGGATGATGTGGGGATGATGGTGACACTGGGGATGATGTGGGGATGATGGTGGCACTGTGCATGATGTGGGGATGATGGTGACACTGGGGATGATGTGGGGAGGATGGTGACACTGGGTGTGATGTGGGGATGATGGTGACACTTGGGATGATGTGGGGAGGATGGTGACGCTGTGGATGATGTGGGGATGATAGTGACATTGGGGATGATGTGGGGATGATGGTGACACTGGGGATGAAGTGGGGAGGATGGTGACACTGGGGATGATGTGGGGATGATGGTGACACTTGGGATGATGTGGGGAGGATGGTGACACTGTGGATGATGTGGGGATGATGGTGACACTGGGGATGATGTGGGGAGGATGGTGACACTGGGGATGATGTGCGGATGATGGTGACACTGGGGATGATGTGGGGAGGATGGTGACACTGGGGACGATACTAACTGGGGAAAGAGGGGATGATGGTGCTAGTAAGTATCAGTATGTTAGTGAGAATGATAGCGTTAGTGAGAATGATGATACTAGTAAAAATGACAGTGCTAGTAAGAATGATGTTAGTGGGAATGACGCTGCTAGTGAAAGTGACGGTGCTGTAGCATTATCATATAGGAAAGCGCTAAACCCGTAAGCATCAAGCAGCTCCTGACAAACTGGTGGAAATCCAGTTTGGTTCAAGGAAGACGGGGAGGGTAGCCTCAATTCCTTGGATCAAGAGGCCTTCACAGACATGAGGAAGAACATCCAAAAGTCAGAGTTGTGTTAAATGCCCCACGCGGGTTTAGCGCTCAGTGAGTATAAAAATAATAACAATAACAACAACAACAACGAAAACAACAACAAAAAGACACTAACAAAAATAACAACAACAACAAAATACAATACAACAAAATACAACAAGAAAATACAATATAAGAGAATACAATAAAACAACAGAATACAATACAACAAAATGAAATGCAACAAAATGCAATACAACAGCCTGCAGAAACAGCCTAGTTGATCAGTTCCTGATCCACAACGGGGCCTGGTCTCAGACCGAGCCACGGGGCGTTTATCCCCGAAACCCTCTTCAGGTAAACTCCAGGTAAACAACAAAATACAGTGAAACAACAACAAACTGAGATACAACTACAAAATACAATACAACAAAAACAATACAGCAACAACACAATATAATACAACAAAACTGAAATACAGCAAAATACAATACAACAACAAAATAAAATGCAACAATAAAATACAATAAACAAGGAACCTACATAAATCGATGGTACAAAGAGACATAGCAACCTGGGGAAGGTTGCAAATGTATTGTGTTTGAGAGAGAGAGAGAGAGAGAGAGAGAGAGAGAGAGAGAACCAAGTTGTTTTATAAGCTCAAACAGAGCGCTCGTCGGCAGACAGGAAAGTCAAAAAACACTCTTTACCGTGGTAGAAAAACAAAGAAGTTTGCCTTGGTGACTCTCTTGGAAAAACACTTTGTATGGGACACGGGATTGAGAGAGAGAGAGAGAGAGAGACAGAGAGAGAGAGAGAGAGAGAGAGAGAGAGAGTTGCTGCTGAAGTTACATTTGCTACTACAACATCTACTTCTACTGCTACTGTTGCGGGTTTTGCGAACACTATCGTTGCTGATACTACTACTATTTAACTATTGCTTCTGCAGCTGCTGCTTAAGTTACTACCAAACCTTACTAGACCACCCAACATTTTTTATGTGATGTTAATCAGGTATACCACCATTTTTACAGATTCAACAACACAAGTTAACTGAATTCTCTAGACGCCTCAGCCAATCCTCACTGTATCCACAGATCCTCATCTTTTCTCCCCCTCCCCCCCCTCTCTCTCTCTCTCCCCCTCCTTATCTATTTCCTTTCCTACCATACCAATTTCCACTCCCTCTCCTTCCATCCTTCTTCTCCTCCTCCTTGCGGTGAACTCCAAATCACCAGATCTACTGATGTTTTATGGTGTTTGATTCACTTATAAGAATAGTATTGTTAGACAGGATGTTACGCTGCGGTAGTGAGTTGATTCACATGTAGAGATGTGAGGTGTTGCACTGTGTTGCTCTGTGTTGCACTGTGTTGCACTATGTTGCACTGCGTTGCACTGTGTTGCACTATGTTGCACTGCGTTGCACTGTGTTGCACTGTGTTGCACTGCGTTGCACTGTGTTGCGCTGTGTTGTACTGTGTTGCACTGTATGGCGCACTGTAAAACTATGAAAAATAAATGAATTTCGGTCGCTTTTCGATTCGAGAAAACTATCCTTATATCCTATTACCCCAGCCCCCTCTACCTCAGTGCACGAATAATTTTCATATAAAAATAATATCTACATATATCTAAGCATTTGAGTACGATACACAAGCATTTAAAGTTTGAAGCCTATTACAAAAGATAATCTCCATTTACTGATCGGAATCCAACGATTCCAATTTTAATAGTTATTTTAGGAAACTGGAAAAATTGCATCTACAAAACCCAAATACCCCGGATGCCATCCTGTGTGTGAGATACATCAACGTGTAAATATCGAAGCCGCTCAGAAACGACAAACCTAAGTTATTTTTTCGATAAAATCTAAAGCATTTTAAAATAAAGTTCTTAAATAAGCCACAACTCGCCTCATAACATCAATCTTCTTCTAAGTCGACCAGAAGAGGCTGTACCAAGTTACCACACGGAAACGAAATCTAGAAATAATGTCTATAAAACTGACCTGGTGGTCCTAGCACAAGCCAGTAGCTGCATGAACATTTCCATGGTGACAGCACACTAGTCTTGAAAGATCGAAATCGATCGGACTAGTCGTTGTCCAGTTACAAAAGCTAACCTCGGAGGAAGATAAGAAAATCAAACAGTCACTTATAAAGTAAACATTAAGGAAGTCCTAAATATTTTTCCACATTATAGTAATATGAGAACGATGTTATTCTGATGTTAAAAATGATGACATAACGGAATGTAGAAGAAGGTGTGGGATGAAGGTGAGCGACGTGGGAGGATGAGACGGGGATCTCGTGTGTCAAGGAAGGATCCTTGAGGTCTGACACTGATCCTCACGCCGCAAGACTCAAGAGAAGGATCTGGAGGAGCAGCAGCACTCACCTGGGCACCAAAGGCAGTGCTGGGTGCTGATTACTTCTGAGGAATTAAGGTAGAGTAAAATGTGATGGCTCTTGTATTAAGTGGTGCTGTTAGTGGTGTTGGAGGTTTGCAGAGACGGTAGGAGAATGATGTGTGTGTGTGTGTGTGTGTGTGTGTGTGTGTGTGTGTGGAGTATCTGTACTCACCTATTTGTGGTTGCAGGGGTCGAGTCACAGCTCCTGGCCCAGCCTCTTCGCTGATTGCTACTAGGTCCTCTCTCTCCCTGCCCCATAAGCTCTATCATACCTCGCCTTAAAAGTATGTATGGTTCCTGCCTCCACTACATCACTTTCTAGGCTATTCCATGGCCTGACTACTCTATGACTGAAGAAATACTTCCTAACATCCCTTTGATTCATCTGAGTCTTCAACTTCCAATTGTGACCTCTTGTGTCTGTGTCCCATCTCTGGAACATCCCGTCTTTGTCCACCTCGTCTATTCCGCGCAGTATTTTATATGTCGTTATCATGTCTCCCCTGACTCTCCTGTCCTCCAGTGTCGTCAGGCCGATTTCCCTCAACCTTTCTTCATAGGACAATCCCCGTAGCTCTGGGACTAGTCTTGTTGCAAACCTTTGCACTTTCTCTAATTTCTTGACGTGCTTGACTAGGTGTGGATTCCAAACTGGTGCTGCATACTCCAGGATGGGCCTGACGTAGATGGTATACAGAGTCTTAAACGAATCCTTACTGAGGTATCGGAACGCTATCCGTAGGTTTGCCAGGCGCCCGTATGCTGCAGCAGTTATCTGATTGATGTGCGCCTCAGGAGATATGCTCGGTGTTATACTCACCCCCAGATCTTTTTCCTTGAGTGAGGTTTGCAGTCTTTGGCCATCTAAACTATATTGTGTCTGCGGTCTTCTTTACCCTTCCTCAATCTTCATGACTTTGCATTTGGCAGGGTTAAATTCAAGGAGCCAGTTGCTGGACCAGGCTTGTAGCCTGTCCAGGTCTCTTTGTAGTCCTGCCTGATCCTCGTCCGATTTGATTCTTCTCATTAACTTCACATCATCTGCAAACAAGGACACTTCTGAGTCTATCCCTTCCGTTATGTCGTTCACATATACCAAGAACAGCACAGGTCCTAGGACTGACCCCTGTGGAACTCCGCTTGTCACAGGCGCCCACTCTGACACCTCGTCGCGTACCATGACTCGTTGTTGCCTCCCTGTCAGATATTCTCTGATCCATTGCAGTGCCTTTCCTGTTATGTGTGCCTGGTCCTCTAGCTTTTGCAGTAACCTCTTGTGAGGAACTGTGTCGAAGGCCTTCTTGCAGTCCAAAAATATGCAGTCGATCCACCTCTTTCTCTCTTGTCTTACTGTGTGAATGTCTGTGTGTGTACTCACCTATATGTACTCACCTGTATGTAGTTACAAGGGTCAAGTCACAGCTCCTGGCCCCACTTCTTCGCTAGTCGCTATAAGGTGTGTGTTTGTTAGTGCGAGTCTGTGTGTCAGTTCTCCCAAAAAGACGTGAGAAACGTTCCGAGTTTGTTCTCTCGATGCCAGTGGGACTCAACCCTTAAAGTAAGCTTCGTAGTGGATTAGATTCTTTGTCAAATAATTCACTTTGACTCTTCCTGAGGGAACGTCCCTCAACTTCATACATCAGTCGCCCTCCTCTTTCCCCTCCCTCACTCACGCTCTCTCACTCTCTTCTTCTTTCACTTTCTTCTCCACCACCCATACCCCCTCTCTCTCTCTCTCTCTCTCTCTCGCCCCTCGTCCCTCTCCTCATCTCACTTTTCCTCTCCCTCCCTTCTTTCCACTCTCCCTCTACCACTCCACGTCAATCCATCCATTATTTTCCTCTCACCTCCTTTAATGCCCTGGTTCACAAAATTTGTGCCACGTTGAAAGGACCTTATCCAGCAGGACTAGGGTACCAGACGTGGGCTATTAATTTACGATCAGTTTTGCATATTCATTTAAATGCATTAATTTTCCATGAGAGAGAGAGGGAGAGAGAGAGAGAGAGAGAGAGAGAGAGAGAGAGAGAGAGAGAGAGAGAGAGAGAGAGAGAGAGAGAGAGAGAGAGAGAGAGAGAGAGAGAGAGAGAGAGAGAGACAGAGAGACAGAGAGAGAGAGAGAGAGAGAGAGAGAGAGAGAGAGAGGAGAGAGAGAGAGAGGAGAGAGGAGAAGTGGAGAGAGAGAAGAGTAGAGCGTGCTAGGTCTGAGACGAGAAGTCATTGCAATCAAATGGCTGATGGAAAAAAATAACGAGCTACTCTCGCGTACAAGACTTGACATGTCCACCCTATCTTATAACAACAACAACAACAACAACAGATCATTGTAATCACCATGTCTTCTGCCCAACTACCTGGTGGATGGTAAATGTTTTAACCGCTAACCCATCGCCAGGAGTTATTTATTTTGTCTCTGAAGTTATTTATTTTGTCCTGAAGCGATGATCTTGGGAATATTTGGGGAACGTTTTTCCTAGGGGGGGAATTTTTTAAGAAACGTTTTCCAGAAAAGATTATTTCTTAATAACGTTTCCTAGTTGAGATGGTCTTTGGACAACGTTCCCGGTGAAAACAGGGGCACCAGCAGATAGTCAAAGATAAGAGGTGAACTATAGGGTACTGGACACCAAACAACAGGATAAGAGGTGGAAAAAAATATATCAAAAACAATAAAAACCCCAAAAAGTGTCACCACGGATTCTGTGAGAAGGAGAAGAAGCACTGCCTTAACCACCAACTGAAGCCTTCATCATGCCTATGGATATCGGACAATTGCCAGAGATAGGGAAGACAACGAATGTAGTTCTAATGTTTAAGAAAGGAGACAAACAGAAAGTATTAAACGACAGATTACAATCACTCAAATGCTTGCTGTGTGAGGCATCGGGGACGATAATCAGAAGAAGCGTGACTGAATATTTGACCAACACTGGCATATAGCTACCACATCTTTTTTCCACAAATCTAACCTATGGCGATCTGTAACAAAGTAACAAGAGAGAGAGAGAGAGAGAGAGAGAGAGAGAGAGAGAGATAGAGAGAGAGAGAGAAAGAGAGAGAGAGAGAGAGAGAGAGAGAGAGAGAGAGAGAGAGAGAGAGAGAGAGAGAGAGAGAGAGAGAGAGAGAGAGAGAGAGAGAGAGAGAGAGAGAGAGAGAGAGAGAGAGAGAGAGAGAGAGAGAGAGAGAGAGAGAGAAAGAAAGAGAGAGAGCACGAGGGATGGGATGACTGAATATTCTTGGAGTGCATGTAAGCACTCCAAGAATACTGTATCTCACAAGAAACTGGGAAAAAAAAAATTGAGGGGCAGGCATGGAAAACAGGGAATATGGATCAAAAAGTATCTATGAGGAGACAAGAAATGACTTAATGGCAAAGTGTCACAAATGAAGTTCCGCAAGGATTTTCATTAGGACCCGTTTTGTTTCTGATATATTTAAGCGACATACTAGAAGAGATAGTCAAATGTATCACTTTCTGCAGATGAAGTTAAAATATAATGAAACAACAAACCAATAAGAACAAGGAAAGGGTACAAATGAACTTGGACAAACTGCAAGACTGGTCAGACACATAATTACTAGAATTCAGCCCCAGCAAATGCAAGATTGTGAAAATTAGGGAAGGGCGAAGAAGACCGGAAACCGAGCATAGATCCGAGTACAGAAGATGCAAACCGAACTTATTAAGGAAAAAGACTTAGGAGTGGGCATAATGTTGTAGTCCATTGTCTGAGTCTCAAACCAAGCTGTGCTTGCTTGTTTGGCAAATTTGAGTAGTTTTGATGATTATCCACCACGTCTTTCACGGCCCAATATGCTATGTATGTTAAGCCTTATTTGAAGTATGCAGCACCAGCACGGAACCCACACCATTTTAAAAATATTAAAAACTGGAGAAAATGCAGAGCTATGCAACGAGAATAGTCCCAGAGCTAAAGGGAGTAAAATACGAGAAGCTAAAGGAACTGAACCTGAAGACATTAGATTAAAAAGAACCAGGGAAGACATGATATAACATGGAATATATTTAGAAAATTTGATAAGATATACAGGCATAAACTGTTTGACAGACGGGAAAAAAGGTACAAAAGAGCACAGTTAGAAATTAAATACAGATCAGTTGCAGGGAAGGTTGGAAGTATTTCTTCAGCTTCAGGATGATCAGAACAGTAGTAGTGACAGCCTCTGGAATACACACAACCAGGAGCTTTGAATCGACCACTGCAGCCACAATTAGGTGAGTACACACACACACACATACACACACACACAGACACACAGACACACAGACACACAGACACACACACACAGACACACACACACACACACACACACACACACACACACACACACACACACACACACACACACACCTTCAGTGTCATCCACCATTTAGGAAAGGCAATAAAGGAGTGCCTTTTAGCTGCCTAAATCCTCCATACTCCCTCTCTCCATTCTGCCTCCGGCGTTAGAGCCCGTAGCATCCTTCCCTCTGCTTGCAACACATCAGCTGAATGATCACACTGCATAACTTTCAGGTTATTGCAAGTGAAGATTTATCTGGTGGGTAAGAGACTCTTGCGGTAGTTTTATGAGGCAGCTTTCTCAGGGTTAAGCTCAAGGAGGTCAGGAAATTAAGAAGAAAGATGAGAGGCCGAGTTTGTCTTCCTTCTTCCTCCTTCAGGAAGGGTTGGACGTTTCTTGTAAAGTGGTGGTAAGAGTTGCGACAAAATGAAGTCATGTGTGTGTGTGTGTGTGTGTGTGTGTGTGTGTGTGTGTGTGTGTGTGTGTGTGTGTGTGTGTGTGTGTGTGTGTGTGTGTGTGTGTGTGTGTGTGTGTGTGCTTGTTTTATACAGCTAGTGTAGATAAGGTTCAAATAAAATTGACGAAGGAACCTTGAGATCTTCACAGATTCTATTTGGGAGTGTGTAAACACAGTTATCAGTGAAGACGTTATTTGAAAACTCACCGAATGGAAATTTTCTGCGCTTGGAAATATAATGCTTAAAAATTTGATCGACTGGAAATAGAACGACTGAAACAGATTGCAATGGAAAAGAGCCAATAAATAAATGAATTAAATATTTTCAACTTACACAGACGATGTACAAAATTCTCTTGGACATAAAGAGGGCAGGAAATTTTAGGCTCTTCCAAGAGGCTGCAACGAGAACAATGAGGCAGTGCAGGCACCGTGAATCTCAGAAAATATTTCTTCAGTATCATGAGCGAAACGTGCTGAACAATAACACGGAAGAAGGATGACGCGAAACTTGCATTCTTGATAAGAGATGATTAGTGAAAAAAAAATATTTTAATTTTTCTGGAACACGATTTTGTTGGGACAACATTTCGCTCGGTGGAGAGCTTCATCAAGTTCTGATAAAACTCTGCAGGGCGAAACGTTGTTCTTCAGCGTGTGTATATTTTTTGCTTTTGTCGCCAGCACGCTATGTGGATCCATGACTAGGCAATACGAGTCCATGGCTAGGCTGTGTTGATCCATGACCAGAATGTGTTGACCATGATCAAGCTATGTTGACCACGACCAGGCTATGTTGATCATGACCAGGCTATGTGGATCCATGACCAGGCTATGTTGATCATGACCAGGCTATGTGGATCCATGACCAGGCTATGTTGATCATGACCAGGCTTTGTTGACCATGACCAGGCTATGTTGATCATGACCAGGCTATGTTGATCATGTCCAGGCTATGTAGATTCATGACCCAGCTATGTTGACCGTGACCAGGCTATGTCGATCATGACCAGACTGTGTTGATCCATGGCCAGGTTATGTTGACTATGACCAGTCTATGTTGACCATGGCCAGGCTATGTTGATCATGACCAGGCTATGTTAATCATGACCAGGCTATGTGGATCCATGACCAAGCTATGTTGACCATGACTAGGCTATGTCGATTATGACCAGGCTATGTGGATCCATGACTAGGCTATGTTGATCATGACCAGGCTATGCTGATCATGACCAGGCTATGTTGATCATGACCAGGCTATGTGGATCCATGACCAGGCTATGTTGATCATGTCCAAACTATGCGGACCCATGACCAGGATATGTGGATCCATGATAGGGCTATGTGGATCCATGACAGGTTAATGCGGATATGTGACAGGGCTATTTCTATCCATGAGAGTGCTATTTAGATCCCTGCCGGAACCCACAACCATGATACCAGGATGATACCAGGCAAGTATGTGAGTCATTATTCTGCGTCATGTATAATAAAGCCTGGATGATACCACTCTTCTCTGTGTACAGGATGAACAAGTATGGATGATACTCTGTCACGAATGATAACGTCTGGATGATGCCGCCACTCATCTCTACGCATCACTAGGCTGAGTCTTGTTCCATACAACCAGCGACCGCTCATTGCAAAGTCAAAATCTGCCCGCAGTGTGAACAGCGTCTGGGTGGGAATAATTGAATGGTCGCAGCTGGGAACCTGAGCCCAACTTTTGTATTCACCGATCGATCCAGCAGTAATGTCACTTCCTCTGGTTTGATGGGCTAGTGAGAGAATGCGGTGTGAGGAAACTGCCAAGTCAATTTGTGTTCACCCGGAGAGAAAAATATCATGGTCGACTTACGGTGACTTAAAGAGAGAGAGAAATAAAATGGTCGACTTTTGTTGGTCCGGAGAGATAAATAAAATGGTCAGCTTTTGTTGACTTGTGAGAGAAATAAAATGGTCGAATTTTGATGGCCTGGAGAGAGAAATAAAAATGGACGACGTTTGTTAATTTAGAGAGAGAAATAAAATGATCGACTTTTGTTCACCTGGAGAGAGAAACAAAATGATCGGCTTTTGTTGGTCTGGAGAAATAAATAAAATAGTCAACTTTTGTTGGTCTGGGGAAAGAAACAAAATGGTCGACTTTTGTTGACCTGGAGAGAGAAATAACAGGTAATTCTCCTAATGGAGAATTAGTTTGACGTGGATTAGAGTGGGATAGCATTTACCTTGAGAAACTGTGGTTAAATTGAATGGGAAGATGTCTATCTTGAGTGGGAAGATGACTGTCTTGAGAGGGAAGATGTCTATCCTGAGTAAGACGATTTCTATCTTGATTGGGAAAGCGTCGCAATTGATTAAGGAGGTGTCTATCTTTAGGAGGAAGGTGTCTATAATGAGCAAAAATTCTGTCTATTTTGAGAAGGAATTTGTCTCTCATGAGTGGGAGGGTCTCTGTCTTATGTCGGAATGTGTTTTTCTTGAATAGGTAAATGTTGATCATGAATAAAAAGCGGTTTATATTGATTAGAAAATTGCCCAATTTGAGTAGAACGTTGTCTATCTTGAGTGGTAATGTGTCTATCTTGAGCGGGAATGTTTCTGTCTTCAGTGAGATGTCTATGGTGAGATGGAGGGTTTTTATTGAGTAACAAGAAGTCTACTTTGAATGGGAAGATGCCTATCTTGGATGGAAAGACTTCTATCTTGAGTGGGAACGATACCTATCTTGATTGGAAAGACTTCTATATTGAGTGGAAAGATTTCTATCTTGAGGTGAAAGACTTCTATCTTGAGTGGAAAGATTTCTATCTTGAGTGGAAAGATACCTGTCTTGAATGGAAAGATAAATATCTTGAGTGGAAAAATACCTATCTTGAGTAGAAAGATACTTATCTTGAGTGGGAAGATACTTCATTTAAGTGGGAAGCCATCCGTCTTGAGTGGGAATATTTCTGTCATGAGTGAGAAGACTTCCATGTTGAGTGGGAAGACGCTTATGAAGAGTTGTCAGCGACAACAACTGTCTCTGCCACAAGTGTTGGTAGCAACAACAGCTGTGTCTGCCACAAGTATTGGTAGTAACAACAGCTGCGTCTGCCACAAGAGTTGGTAGTGACAACAGCTGTGTCTGCCACAAGTGTTGGTAGAAACAACAACTGTCTCTGCCACAAGTGATGGTAGTAACAACAGCTGTGTTTGCCCCGGGTGTTGCTAGTAACAACTGTGTCTGCCACAAGTGTTGGTAGTAACAACAGCTGTGTTTGCCACAAGTGTTGGTAGTGACAACAGCTGTGTCTGCCACAAGTGTTGGTAGTAACAACAACCGTGTTTGCCACAAGAGTTGATAGTAACAACAGCTGTGTTTGCCACAAGTGTTGGTAGTGACAACAGCTGTGTCTGCCACAAGTGTTGGTAGTAACAACAACCGTGTTTGCCACAAGAGTTGGTTGTAACAACAGCTGTGCCTCCCACATGCGTTGGTGTGAAGGTTGAAGCTACAGCAAGGTCGTTATGTAATGAAGAATGAAGAAGATTATGTCTTTATTGATGAGAGTCAATAAAGTTGGAACATTCATGAAATTGTAACCACTGGAGAGTGCTCTTACGGGGATTGGTTGTGGTTGTGGTGGTGGTGGTGGTTGTGGTGGTTGTGGTGGTGGTGGTTGTGGTGGTTGTGGTGGTGGTGATGGTGGTAGTGGTGGTGGTGGTGGTGGTGGTGGTGGTGGTGGTGGTTGTGGTGGTGGTGGTGGTGGTGGTGGTTGTGGGGGTTGTGGTGGTTGTGGTGGTGGTGGTAGTGGTGGTGGTAATGGTGGTAGTGGTGTTGGTGGTGGCGGTGGTGGTGGTGGTGGTGGTGGTGGTGGTGGTGGTGGTGGTGGTGGTGGTGGTAGTGGTGGTGGTTGTGGTGGTGGTGGTGGTTGTAATGGTTGTAGTGGTGGTGGTGGTGGTGGTTGTGGTGGTTGTGGTGGTGGTGGTGGTAGTGGTGGTGGTTGTGGTGGTGGTGGTGGTTGTGGTGGTTGTGGTGGTGGTGGTGGTGGTGGTTGTGGTGGTTGTGGTGGTGGTGGTGGTGGTGGTAGTGGTGGTGGTTGTGGTGATGGTGGTGGTTGTGGTGGTTGTGGTGGTGGTGGTGGTGGCTGGTGGTGGCTGGTGGTGGTGGTGGCTGGTGGTGGTGGTGGTGGTGGTGGTGGTGGTGGTGGTGGTGGTGGTGGTGGTGGTAGTGGTGGTGGTGGTGGTGGTGGTGGTGGTGGTGGTGGTTTTGGCTGGTGGTGGTGGTGGTGGTGGTGGCTGGTGGTGGCTGGTGGTGGTGGTGGCTGGTGGTGGTGGTGAATATCCTGCTACTGGTTGGAAAACATCCTGCTGGTAGAGAGGAAATATCCTCCCTCTGGTGAGAAATATCGTGCTGATGTTGAGGGAAAAAATCCTTCTGCTTGGCTGCTGCTGCTGCTGGACTATTCTTTAGCAATTGACTAATTACAGATCAGTGTGGAACGTAATGTCTCCCTCCGGCACCTGGCAAGTTCACCACAGCAAACATATATATATATATATATATATATATATATATATATATATATATATACATATATATATATACATATACATATATATTATATATATATATATATATACATAATGGAGAGTTAGAGGTATTGGGAAGATGGAAGGAATATTTTGAGGAATTGTTAAATGTTGATGAAGATAGGGAAGCTGTGATTTCGTGTATAGGGCAAGGAGGAATAACATCTTGTAGGAGTGAGGAAGAGCCAGTTGTGAGTGTGGGGAAGTTCGTGAGGCAGTAGGTAAAATGAAAGGGGGTAAGGCAGCCGGGATTGATGGGATAAAGATAGAAATGTTAAAAGCAGGTGGGGATATAGTTTTGGAGTGGTTGGTGCAATTATTTAATAAATGTATGGAAGAGGGTAAGGTACCTAGGGATTGGCAGAGAGCATGCATAGTTCCTTTGTATAAAGGCAAAGGGGATAAAAGAGAGTGCAAAAATTATAGGGGGATAAGTCTGTTGAGTGTACCTGGTAAAGTGTATGGTAGAGTTATAATTGAAAGAATTAAGAGTAAGACGGAGAATAGGATAGCAGATGAACAAGGAGGCTTTAGGAAAGGTAGGGGGTGTGTGGACCAGGTGTTTACAGTGAAACATATAAGTGAACAGTATTTAGATAAGGCTAAAGAGGTCTTTGTGGCATTTATGGATTTGGAAAAGGCGTATGACAGGGTGGATAGGGGGGCAATGTGGCAGATGTTGCAAGTGTATGGTGTAGGAGGTAGGTTACTGAAAGCAGTGAAGAGTTTTTACGAGGATAGTGAGGCTCAAGTTAGAGTATGTAGGAAAGAGGGAATTTTTTTCCCAGTAAAAGTAGGCCTTAGACAAGGATGTGTGATGTCACCGTGGTTGTTTAATATATTTATAGATGGGGTTGTAAGAGAAGTAAATGCGAGGGTCTTGGCAAGAGGCGTGGAGTTAAAAGATAAAGAATCACACACAAAGTGGGAGTTGTCACAGCTGCTCTTTGCTGATGACACTGTGCTCTTGGGAGATTCTGAAGAGAAGTTGCAGAGATTGGTGGATGAATTTGGTAGGGTGTGCAAAAGAAGAAAATTAAAGGTGAATACAGGAAAGAGTAAGGTTATGAGGATAACAAAAAGGTTAGGTGATGAAAGATTGAATATCAGATTGGAGGGAGAGAGTATGGAGGAGGTGAACGTATTCAGATATTTGGGAGTGGACGTGTCAGCGGATGGGTCTATGAAAGATGAGGTGAATCATAGAATTGATGAGGGAAAAAGAGTGAGTGGTGCACTTAGGAGTCTGTGGAGACAAAGA
>NC_091303.1:14744321-14761821 GCF_038502225.1 Cherax quadricarinatus | reverse complement strand
GTTTAGTATTAAATTACTGTAAACAAATCTAAAATATATTTAGTTGGGTTAGGCTAAAATAAATTGCGCTTGTTATAATAAGGTTAGGTAAGTTTTCTAAGTTCCTTTCGGTGCAAAATTATAAATTTTTACATCAACAGTAATGAAAAAAATATATCTTTAACCGTATAAGAGAAAATTTCAAAAAGGACTTAATTTTAAATGAGTTCTTGCTAATTGACCAGTTTTACATATTCGGCACGACATATATATACATATATATATATATATATATATATATATATATATATATATATATCTATATATATATATATATATATATATATTTGTTTTTTATTTGATTTTTTTCAAAAAGTCTGTCGTCTCCCACCGAGGCAGGGTGACCCAAAAAAAGAAAGAAAATCCCCAAAAAGAAAATACTTTCATCATCATTCAACACTTTCACCACACTCACACATTATCACTGCTTTTGCAGAGGTGCTCAGAATACAACAGTTTAGAAGCATATACGTATAAAGATACACAACATACCCCTCCAAACTGCCAATACCCCAAACCCCTCCTTTAAAGTGCAGGCATTGTACTTCCCATTTCCAGGACTCAAGTCCGACTATATGAAAATAACCGGTTTCCCTGAATCCCTTCACTAAATATTACCCTGCTCACACTCCAACAGATCGTCAGGTCCCAAGTATCATTCGTCTCCATTCACTCCTATCTAACACGCTCATGCACGCTTGCTGGAAGTCCAAGCCCCTAGCCCACAAAACTTCCTTTACCCCCTCTTTCCAACCCTTTCGAGGACGACCCCTACCCCTCTTTCCTTCCCCTATAGATTTATATGCTTTCCATGTCATTCTACTTTGATCCATTCTCTCTAAATGACCAAACCACCTCAACAACCCCTCTTCTGCCCTCTGACTAATGTTTTTATTAACTCCACACCTTCTCCTAATTTCCACACTCCGAATTTTCTGCATAATATTTACTCCACACATTGCCCTTAGACAGGACATCTCCACTGCCTCCAACCGTCTCCTCGCTGCTGCATTTACCACCCAAGCTTCACACCCATATAAGAGTGTTGGTACTACTATACTTTCATACATTCCCTTCTTTGCCTCCATAGATAACGTTTTAGACTCCACATATACCTCAACACACCACTCACCTTTTTTCCCTCATCAATTCTATGATTAACCTCATCCTTCATAAATCCATCCGCTGACACGTCAACTCCCAAGTATCTGAAAACATTCACTTCTTCCATACTCCTCCTCCCCAATTTGATATCCAATTTTTCTTTATCTAAATCATTTGATACCCTCATCACCTTACTCTTTTCTATGTTCACTTTCAACTTTCTACCTTTACACACATTCTCAAACTCATCCACTAACCTTAGCAATTTTTCTTTAGAATCTCCCATAAGCACAGTATCATCAGCAAAAAGTAACTGTGTCAATTCCCATTTTGAATTTGATTCCCAATAATTTAATCCCACCCCTCTCCCGAACACCCTAGCATTTACTTCTTTTACAACCCCATCTATAAATATATTAAACAACCATGGTGACATTACACATCCCTGTCTAAGACCTACTTTTACCGGGAAGTATTCTCCCTCTCTTCTACATACCCTAACCTGAGCCTCACTATCCTCATAAAAGCTCTTTACAGCATTTAGTAACTTACCACCTATTCCATATACTTGCAACATCTGCCACATTGCTCCTCTATCCACTCTATCATATGCCTTTTCTAAATCCATAAATGCAATAAAAACTTCCCTACCTTTATCTAAATACTGTTCACATATATGCTTCAATGTAAACACTTGATCTACACATCCCCTACCCACTCTGAAGCCTCCTTGCTCATCCGCAATTCTACATTCTGTCTTACCTCTAATTCTTTCAATTATAACCCTACACTATGCTTTTCCTGGTATACTCAGTAAACTTATTCCTCTATAATTTTTACAATCTCTTTTGTCCCCCTTCCCTTTATATAAAGGGACTATACATGCTCTCCGCCAATCCCTAGGTACCTTCCCCTCTTTCATACATTTATTAATCAAAAGTACCAACCACTCCAACACTATAACCCCCTGCTTTTAACATTTCTGTCATGATCCCATCAGTTCCAGCTGCTTTACCCCCTTTCATTCTACGTAATGCCTCACGTACCTCCACCTCACTTACATTCTGCTCTTCGTCACTCCTAAAAGATGGTATACCTCCCTGACCAGTGCATGAAATTACCGACTCCCTTTCTTCCTCAACATTTAAAAGTTCCTCAAAATATTCTCGCCATCTACCTAATACCTCCATCTCCCCATCTACTAACTCCCCTACTCTGTTTTTAACTGACAAATCCATACTTTCCCTAGGCTTTCTTAACTTGTTTAACTCACTCCAAATTTTTTTCTTATTTTCATTAGAATTTCTTGACAGTGCCTCTCCCACTCTTTCATCTGCTCTCCTTTTGCACTCTCTCACCACTCTCTTCACCTTTCTTTTACTCTCCATATACTTTGCTCTTCTTATAACACTTCTACTTTGTAAAAACCTCTCGTAAGCTACCTTTTTCTCTTTTATCACACCCTTTTCTTCTTCATTCCACCAATCACTCCTCTTTCCTCCTGCCCCCACCTTCCTATGACCACAAACTTCTGCCCCACATTCTAATACTGCATTTTTAAAACTATTCCAACCCTCTTCAACCCCCGCCCCCACTAATCATCTTTGCAATAGCCCACCTTTCTGCCAATAGTCGCTTATATCTCACCGAACTTCCTCCTCCCTTAGTTTATTCACTTTCACCTCCCTCTTACTTGTTGTTGCCACCTTCCTCTTTTCCCATCTACCTCTTACTCTAACTGTAGCTACAACTAAATAATGATCCGATATATCAGTTGCCCCTCTATAAACATGTACATCCTGGAGCCTACCCATCAACCTTTTATCCACCAATACATAATCTAACAAACTACTTTCATTACGTGCTACATCATACCTTGTATATTTATTTATCCTCTTTTTCATAAAATATGTATTACTTATTACCAAATTTCTTTCTACACATAGCTCAATTAAAGGCTCCCCATTTACATTTACCCCTGGCACCCCAAATTTACCTACTACTCCCTCCATAACATTTTTACCCACTTTAGCATTGAAATCCCCAACCACCATTACTCTCACACTTGATTCAAAACTCCCCACGCATTCACTCAACATTTCCCAGAATCTCTCTCTCTCCTCTACACTTCTCTCTTCTCCAGGTGCATACACGCTTACTATAACCCACTTTTCACATCCAATCTTTATTTTACTCCACATAATCCTTGAATTTATACATTTGTAGTCCCTCTTTTCCTGCCATAGCTTTTCCTTCAACATTATTGCTACTCCTTCTTTAGCTCTAACTCTATTTGAAACCCCTGACCTAATCCCATTTATTCCTCTCCATTGAAACTCTCCCACCCCCTTCAGCTTTGTTTCACTTAAAGCTAGGACATCCAGTTTCTTCTCATTCATAACATCCACAATCATCTCTTTCTTATCATTTGCACAACATCCACGCACATTCAGACTTCCCACTTTGACAATTTTCTTCTTCTTATTCTTTTTAGTAATCTTTACAGGAAAAGGGGTTACTAGCCCATTGTTCCCGGCATTTTAGTTGACTTTTACAACACGCATGGCTTACGGAGGAAAGATTCTTATTCCACTTCCCCATGGATATAAAAGGAAAAGTAATAAGACCAAGAACTATTAAGATAAAATCAAAGAAAACTCAGATGAGTGTGTTTAAATAAACGTGTACATGTATGTGTAGTGTGACCTAAGTGTAAGTAGAAGTAGCAAGACATGCCTGTAATCTTGCATATTTATGAGACAGAGCTTATCAAATATACAATAGCTGACAGATTAACCAAATATACAATATAGTGTTGATCACAAAGTTTGCAGGTAAGCCAGATATAAAGTGGGACCCGTTTTAAGCAGTTCACACTTCAGTGCTACTACTAATAGTATTACACATATTAACAAATGATAATAATAATGTTAATAATAATAATAATAATAATAATAATATTAGTAATAATAATAGTAATTAATAAAAATACCAATAGCGTTATATCAGTAATAATCAAATCTCACCAGCCCTATGCTGGATGCTGATAGACAAACACAGACGACGAGAGGCATGTACGATGAGGCATCTCGACGCGGCAGGAGACGCGTGCCAGCGGTGAAGAGTGTCAAGGCCTTTATTCCCCTTTAGGCTTCTTGATTCAAGGACCCTAATAGAAATGTGTCATTTTGTCTGATCTCTTTTGGGGTTGTCCTAGGTGATTTACACATATGTTAAACTATGTATTATAATTGTACTTGTGTACCTATAGCTAAATAAACTTGCTAATCCTCTAATTTTGTAAGTTGAACCTGATTACTTTCCATTCATCAGGAACTCTGTAGCCCGTACGGGTTTAGCGCTTTCCCCTAAATGCTAAAATTAGAAAAATATTGATGATGATATGTTATTTACAACATGAATAATGTGACGTAACACCACTGACCTCTGCTGGTGGAAGGTACGGGGCCTCTGGAAGTGGAGGCTCCTCCGGAAGAGGCGGAGGAGGGGACGGCCAGGGAGGTAGCTGAGCTTGAGGTCTTGGCCCTGGCCGAGCCTGGCCTTCCCTGCAGCTGGATGTTGGCCGCCCGCTGTTGCTGGTTCTTGCGCTGCAGGCGACGTGTGGAGTTGCGGTGACACATGGTTCCTCGCCGCACCAACATCGACATTATATTGTGGTCGGAAGAAAAGGGAGAAGAAAGAGTGATAGAACTTGAAAGGCAACAACAGACAGAGATCGAGAGAGAAAGACTTGTTAAATATTGAGATAGAGAGAGAGAAAAAAAGAGAGTACTCGAGGGAGATAAATCCCGGGAAAAATAATGTCTTTTTTTCCCTAAAAACCGTGCAATGTTTTTGTGTGTTTTCTACGAGAGACCAATAACTAAGACCAGTAGATGAGTAGCAGCTATATCTTTAACTGTATAGCCCTTGTGGCTTAGCGCTTCTTTTTGATTATAATAATAATTTACTCTACCGGAAAGCAAAGAGAACCGCTTTCTCTAAAGAGTACAAAGGCAAGTTACTTCAAATGATCGCGATACCACTGTGTTTTCTTTCGCAAGGGTCTTGACCTTATATTGCTCTAGTGTCCTCAGTGTTCCACAGCAGGACCAAGGTTTATTATTAACTTCCCATTGATCCTTTGCATTCTAGGAAAGTAAAGAAACTGAACTAAGAAATATGCTATTACTTGTGTTTTTCAGCAAAGAATCAGATTCTAGTGTTCTAACTGGAACCTGTGAGTAAATTGCCCAGGAGTCAAAGATCTGGAAGATAATTAATTGACTTTCGATCTTTCCGATGATTGAGAGCTTCTAATCCAAGTTTTACTTTTAAAATTTTTTTCTTTATCATTTACGTACACAACACAGTCATGTCTGTTACAGAATCTTTGCTTATTTGCAACTCTTTTGTTTTGAACTAAGTTAAAAGTAAACTATGTCTTCTGAAGCTTTGCAATTATAATTAAAAACATTGATGGTACTGTGTCAATCTCGTTCACTCAAGCTCATAATGAGAGGTGGAAGACTTGACTACCTCGTTCACTAGATAGAGATACAAGGTATGGAAGACTTGGCTGCCTCGTTGAAGGATCTCAACCACTAGTGTTTCTGTTGATGACGTAGGTGAAGACGTCTACCTGCGGGAAACAAAACATTATTAAAATAATTCTCCTTGTCATGTCATATATGTATGCATATGTATATATATATATATATATATATATATATATATATATATATATATATATATATATATATATATATATAAATATATATATATATATATATATATATATATATATATATATATATATATATATATATATATATATATATATATATATATATATATATATATATATAAATGGGCTGCGCTTTGAAATGAATTGAGGTAGAATAACACTGTTATCATGTAAATCCATCTGCGTAAAACACAACAGTGAGGAAAAAGTTCATAAAATTGTTACCTGAAACCAGACCTGACGTGTTTTGCTGCCTCACCTGATGTACATCTACCTGAGACATGACGTTATTGTGGGTTATCATCTACACACTGTTTGCTGCCTCATCTACACACTGAGTGGGTTATCATCTACACACTGAGTGGGTTATCATCTACACACTGAGTGGGTTATCATCTACACACTGAGTGGGTTATCATCTACACACTGAGTGGGTTATCATCTACACACTGAGTTATCACCTGACGCACTGAGTAGGTCATCACAACACCTGCTGACAACTACGCCACAACCATCGTTGACGCGCTACAGTGTGTAGCAAATAAGAGTATGATTAAAGATCGTCACAAGTTGCGTCAAGCTAACCAGCGCCAGGCGAATGTAAGTAGAATGTCCTCCAGTGCATGGGCAAGGAGCACCAGACTGGAGATCTTCCTCCAGTGTGTGGGCAAGGAGCACCAGGCTGGAGATCTTCCTCCAGTGTGTGGGCAAGGAGCACCAGGCTGGAGATCTTCCTCCAGTGTGTGGGCGAGGATGGAGATCTTCCTCCAGTGTGTGGGCAAGGAGCACCAGGCTGGAGATCTTCCTCCAGTGTGTGGGCATGGAGATCTTCCTCCAGTGTGTGGGCAAGGAGCACCAGGCTGGAGATCTTCCTCCAGTGCATGTGGAGATCTTCCTCCAGTGTGTGGGCAAGGAGCACCAGGCTGGAGATCTTCCTCCAGTGTGTGGGCAAGGAGCACCAGGCTGGAGATCTTCCTCCAGTGCATGGGCAAGGAGCACCAGGCTGGAGATCTTCCTCCAGTGTGTGGGCAAGGAGCACCAGGCTGGAGATCTTCCTCCAGTGTATGGCCAAGGAGCACCAGGCTAGAGATCTTCCTCCAGTGTGTGGGCAAGGAGCACCAGGCTGGAGATCTTCCTCCAGTGCATGGGCAAGGAGCACCAGGCTGGAGATCTTCCTCCAGTGTGTGGGCAAGGAGCACCAGGCTGGAGATCTTCCTCCAGTGTGTGGGCAAGGAGCACCAGGCTGGAGATCTTCCCCCAGTGTATGGGCAAGGAGCACCAGGCTGGAGATCTTCCTCCAGTGTGTGGGCAAGGAGCACCAGGCTGGAGATCGTCCTCCAGTGTGTGGGCAAGGAGCACCGGGCTGGAGATCGTCCTCCAGTGTGTGCGCAAGGAGCACCAGGCTGGAGATCTTCCTCCAATGTGTGGGCAAGGAGCACCAGGCTGGAGATCTTCCTCCAGTGTGTAGGCAAGGAGCACCAGGCTGGAGATCTTCCTTCAGTGTGTGGGCAAGGAGCACGAGGCCGGAGATCTTCCTCCAGTGTATGGGCAAGGAGCACCAGGCTGGTGATCTTCCTCCAGTGTGTGGGCAAGGAGCACCAGACTGGAGATCTTCCTCCAGTGTGTGGGCAAGGAGCACCAGGCTGGAGATCTTCCTCCAGTGTATGGGCAAGGAGCACCAGGCTGGAGATCTTCCTCCAGTGTGTGGGCAAGGAGCACGAGGCTGGAGATCTTCCTCCAGTGTATGGGCAAGGAGCACCAGGCTGGAGATCTTCCTCCAGTGTGTGGGCAAGGAGCACCAGGCTGGAGATCTTCCTCCAGTGTATGGGCAAAGAGCACCAGGCTGGAGATCTTCCTCCAGTGTATGAGCAAGGAGCACCAGGCTGGAGATCTTCCTCCAATGTATGGGCAAGGAGCACCAGGCTGGAGATCTTCCTCCAGTGTGTGGGCAAGGAGCACCAGGCTGGAGATCTTCCTCCCGTGTGTGGGCAAGGAGCACAAGGCTGGAGATCGTCCTCAAGTGTGTGGGCAAGGAGCACCAGGCTGGAGATCTTCCTCCAGTGTATGGGCAAGGAGCACCAGGCTGGAGATCTTCCTCCAGTGTGTGGGCAAGGAGCACCAGGCTGGAGATCTTTCTCCAGTTTATGGGCAAGGAGCACCAGGCTGGAGATCTTCCTCCAGTGGAAGGGCAAGGAGCACCAGGCTGGAGATCTTCCTCCAGTGTATGGGCAAGGAGCACCAGGTTGGAGATCTTCCTCCAGTGTATGGGTAAGGAGCACCAGGCTGGAGATCGTCCTCCAGTGTGTGTGCAAGGAGCACCAGGCTGGAGATCGTCCTCTAATGTGTATGGGCAAGGAACACCAGGCTGGAGATCGTCCTCCAGTGTGTGTGGGCAAGGAGCACCAGGCTGGAGATCGTCCTCCAGTATATGTGGGCAAGGAGCACCAGGCTGGAGATCGTCCTCCAGTGTGTGTGCAAGGAGCACCAGGCTGGAGATCGTCCTCCAGTGTGTGTGAGCAAGAAGCACCATGCTGGAGATCGTCCTCTAATGTGTGTGGGCAAGGAGCACCAGGCTGGAGATCGTCCTCTAATGTGTGTGGGCAAGGAGCACCAGGCTGGAGATCGTCCTCCAGTGTGTGGACAAGGAGCACCAGGCTGGAGATCGTCCTCCGGTGCGTGTGGGCAAGAAGCACCAGGCTGGAGATCGTCCTCCAGTGTGTGTGCAAGGAGCACCAGGCTGGAGATCGTCCTCCAGTGTGTGTGAGCAAGAAGCACCAGGCTGGAGATCGTCCTCTAATGTGTGTGGGCAAGGAGCACCAGGCTGGAGATCGTCCTCTAATGTATGTGGGCAAGGAGCACCAGGCTGGAGATCGTCCTCCAGTGTGTGGACAAGGAGCACCAGGCTGGAGATCGTCCTCCGGTGCGTGTGGGCAAGAAGCACCAGGCTGGAGATCGTCCTCCAGTGTGTGTGCAAGGAGCACCAGGCTGGAGATCGTCCTCCAGTGTGTGTGTGGGCAAGAAGCACCAGGCTAGGGATCGTCCTCCAGTGTGTGTGCAAGGAGCACCAGGCTGGAGATCGTCCTCCAGTGTGTTTGGGCAAGAAGCACCAGGCTGGAGATCGTCCTCTAATGTGTGTGGGCAAGGAGCACCAGGCTGGAGATCGTCCTCTAATGTGTGTGGGCAAGGAGCACCAGGCTGGAGATCGTCCTCCAGCGTGTGGACAAGGAGCACCAGGCTGGAGATCGTCCTCCAGTGTGTGTAGGCAAGAATCACCAGGCTAGAGATCGTCCTCCAGTGTGTGTGCAAGGAGCACCAGGCTGGAGATCGTCCTCCAGTGTGTGTGGGCAAGAAGCACCAGGCTAGAGATCGTCCTCCAGTGTGTGTGCAAGGAGCACCAGGCTGGAGATCGTCCTCCAGTGTGTGTGTGCAAAAAGCACCAGGCTAGAGATCGTCCTCCAGTGTGTGGACAAGGAGCACCAGGCTGGAGATCGTCCTCCAGTGTGTGTGGGCAAGAAGCACCAGGCTGGAGATCGTCCTCCAGTGTGTGGACAAGGAGCACCAGGCTGGAGATCGTCCTCCAGTGTGTGTGGGCAAGAAGCACCACGCTGGAGATCGTCCTCCAGTGTGTGGGCAAGGAGCACCAGGCTGGAGATCGTCCTCCAGTGTGTGTGGGCAAGAAGCACCAGGCTAGAGATCGTCCTCCAGTGTGTGTGCAAGGAGCACCAGGCTGGAGATCACCCTCTAATGTGTGTGGGCAAGGAAAGCCTGGCTGGAGATCGTCCTCCAGTGTGTGTGTGTGCAAGGAGAGCCAGGCTGGAGATCGTCATCCAGTGTGTGTGTGCAAGGAGAGCCAGGCAGGAGATCATTCTCCAATGTGTGTGTGCAAGGAGCACCAGGCTGGAGATCGTCCTCCAGTGTGTGGGAAGGGCAGCCAGGTTATTAACACCATTGATTGGTGGAGACAACTCTACTTGAATTATCTCATGTAAATTATTGAGTTGTCTCCTGCTATTTCAAGGGTGTCAGAACCAGGCCCATACCTTGTCTAATTAAATATTGTTCTCCGAAGTGGCTTACAGTTAGACACAAACACACACGCCAATTATATATATATATATATATATATATATATATATATATATATATATATATATATATATATATATATATATATATATATATATATATATATATATATATATATATATATATATATATATATATATATATATATATATATATATATATATATATATATATATATATATATATATATATATATATATATATATATATATATATATATATATATATATATATATATATATATATAGATATATATATATATATATATATATATATATATATATATATATATATATATATATATATATATATATATATATATATATATATATATATATATATATATATATATATATATATATATATATATATATATATATATATATGTATATATATATATATATATATATATATGTGAGTATATATATACATATATATATATATATATATATATATATATATATATATATATATATATATATATATATATATATATATATATATATATATATATATATATATATATATATATATATATATACATATATATATATATATATATATATATATATATATATATATATATATATATATATATATATATATATATATATATATTTACCTGGAGAGTTTACCTGGAGAGAGTTCCGGGGGTCAACGCTTTCGTGACTACTCACATTATCAAGGAACTATGAAAGTAAAGCATCCAAGGAAGCTATATAAGGGGTCTGGCCAGCACCTCACTATCAGATCCCACAACGGTTAAACACCTGACGCGCGCCGACCCAACTTGGATAGGTCCTTTGCACAACTCACCCACAAACTATTCTACCCAAGAAAATTTAAAAATTATTTGTCCAGTGTATTATTAAATTCTTTCCAAATTCTATTAATTATAAATGGATCTAATTTATATAAACCAAAGGAAATATTCATATTATTGTCAAAACTGCTTTTTATGAAACAAGATTCAATTATATTCCTGTCGACCATGGACTTGCTTGATACTACTTTCTCAACTTTTTGAAAATCAAATGGATGGTTAAAATCTCTTACATGAATAAATAGAGCATTGGAATCTTGTCCAGTTCTAATGCTATATTTATGTTGTTTTAATCTTAGTTCGAGATTTTTACCAGTTTGACCGTAATAAACTTTATCGCAAATTTTACAAGGAATCTTATAGACACATCCATCAGCATTTTGAGGGGAATTCTTTATCAAAAGTTTTTTTTACTGTATCAAGATTTTTGAATACAACTTTAATATTAAAAGTCTTAAGAAGAGAAGGCATATTAACCAAGTTTTCATGGTAAGGGAGAACCAACATATTTTTAGTTGAATAAGGCTGGTTGTCCCTTTTTGGATTGTAAAAAGTATTTCTAGCAACTTTAAAAGATTTATCAATTACATTTCTTGGATATTTTAAATCATTACCTATTTCATAAATTTTGGATATTTCCTCATCTATGAACTCAGGACTACAAATTCGTAAAGCTCTCAAAAACATTGATGAGAAAACAGACAATTTGGTTGTTATGCATATTCTGAAATCACCTGTTTACTGTGATCTTATTGCATATATATATATATATATATATATATATATATATATATATATATATATATATATATATATATATATATATATATATATATATATATATATATATA
Source organism: Cherax quadricarinatus (assembly GCF_038502225.1). Taxonomy (NCBI): domain Eukaryota; kingdom Metazoa; phylum Arthropoda; class Malacostraca; order Decapoda; family Parastacidae; genus Cherax; species Cherax quadricarinatus. The sequence continues at coordinate 14,750,171 of NC_091303.1, read as the reverse complement.
TATATATATATATATATATATATATATATATATATATATATATATATATATATATATATATATATATATGCTTCAGGGAAAACTCAAGGTTCTTCCCTGAACTGTTTGAATATTTTCTTCTCCTACCACCCCTATATTCTATATTCTATGTGAACTTTATTTATAGACAGAATACACTGACAAAAAATACAAACATGAATGCATTGGTACATCATATCAAAGATTATGAATCTCCTCCAGCTTCTCGGAAGCACGACGCAAGCTAAGTATGCAGCAAGCATTTCCCCTCTGGATGACTACACTGTGGCGCTGGAACATGAAAGTGGCCGCTCTCGTGTCCCTGATGGTGTCGAGTCTGGAACACAGTTTTTTAAGGAAGCGTGTGGTGTTTTTCCCCATGATCCCAATTTCTCTGATTCCACAGGGACAAGTTGATACTGTTATCTTATGTCTCTGTACTTGCCGATCTTGTACTCCTCCCTGTGATCAGCAGCTACTATCTGTCCCCAACACTGTGATGGATGTAGGTGTCAGCCAACGTCGACACGCAGGTATGGTCTCCTGGTAAGAGATTGCCATTCTTCCAAGGATAGATGGTGATTCCGTCAGGGCTGTTTGCTGGGTTGTGAGTATTGTTGGCTGCTAGTGATCGAGGCTTTCTTTCTGCTGGGCATCGAGCTGTAGCAAGGCTTCTCTTTATGATTTCGTTGACTTTGTTGTGTCTTGCGTGGTGTCAACCCTTGGTTTTTGAGCAGTTAAGACTATATAGACCATATTGGTCAGCTTGTGCATTGCCGCAAATATACGTATATTCCGTGTAAATTGGGGCAGCGAGGCAGAGAGCCACTGCAATACTTAGAGTCTTAGGGTAAAGGCGTGTTCCCATTGCCGAAATGGAAACTGTTTAGAGGAAGTCCGTGGAGTGGGGTGCACTCACAGCTTGGAGACACGCAGCCTCCCTCTCTGATGTTACATCCCTAAGCACGTTCACAAGTACCTTATCAGAGATGGGACCATCCCAACGTGACTATTTGTAGGCTAGTGCTGCAAAAGGTTTCGGAGCTGGGGTAACCAGAGTTTCCTATTCAGTGATGGCAGTGGCGTAGTTAGAGTCCTGTATTCCTGCTGAATCACTGAGGTTGTCCGGAAGAATTTGTTTTATTAACTCGTTTGATGCTATGGAAGTAGATAGGAAAGCTGGTAGGGCAATCTTTGAGGACTTGAGTACTCCCAGGATCCCAAGACTGACTGGAAGTGAGACTTACAACCACTGTCCATCTTCAAAGGAAAGATTCAATACACTCTCTAGCATGGTTTTAAGGAGGTAGTCATATTCCTTGAGTTTCGGACTGCAGAAGGCTGGGGAGCATCTCAGGAAGTAGGTAAGTTTTGGGATGGACAGGAACCTGGTGATTAGGTAGAAAGGTAGACGGCATCATGTGTATCAACGTTTTAGAGGTGATACCTCCCTATATTTATTAATATATATATATATATATATATATATATATATATATATATATATATATATATATATATATATATATATATATATATATATATTTATATATATATACATATATATATATATATATATATATATATATATATATATATATATATATATATATGTATGTATATATATATATATATATATATATATATATATATATATATATATATATATATATATATATATATATATATATATATATATATATTTATATATATATATATATATATATATATATATATATATATATATATATATATATTTCAACAAGTCGGCCGTCTCCCACCGAGGCAGGGTGACCCAAAAAAGAAAGAAAATCCCCAAAAAGAAAATACTTTCATCATCATTCAACACTTTCACTGCACTCACACATTATCACTGTTTTTGCAGAGGTGCTCAGAATACAACAGTTTAGAAGCATACACATATGAAGATACACAACATATCCCTCCAAACTGCCAATATCCCAAACCCCTCCTTTAAAGTGCAGGCATTGTACTTCCCATTTCCAGGACTCAAGTCCGACTATATGAAAATAACCGGTTTCCCTGAATCCCTTCACTAAATATTACCCTGCTCACACTCCAACAAATCGTCAGGTCCCAAGTATCATTCGTCTCCATTCACTCCTATCTAACACGCTCATGCACGCTTGCTGGAAGTCCAAGCCCCTTGCCCACAAAACCTCCTTTACCCCCTCTCTCAAACCCTTTCGAGGACGACCCCTACCCCGCCTTCCTTCCCCTATAGATTTATATGCTTTCCATGTCATTCTACTTTGATCCATTCTCTCTAAATGACCAAACCACCTCAACAACCCCTCTTCTGCCCTCGGACTAATACTTTTATTAGCTCCACACCTTTTCCTAATTTCCACACACCGAATTTTCTGCATAATATTTACACCACACATTGCCCTTAAACAGGACATCTCCACTGCCTCCAACCGTCTCCTCGCTGCTGCATTTACCACCCAAGCTTCACACCCATATAAGAGTGTTGGTACTACTATACTTTCATACATTCCCTTCTTTGCCCCCATAGATAACGTTTTTTGACTCCACATATACCTCAACGCACCACTCACCTTTTTTCCCTCATCAATTCTATGATTAACCTCATCCTTCATAAATCCATCCGCCGACACTTCAACTCCCAAGTATCTGAAAACATTCACTTCTTCCATACTCCTCCTCCCCAATTTGATATCCAATTTTTCTTAATCTAAATCATTTGATACCCTCATCACCTTACTCTTTTCTATGTTCACTTTCAACTTTCTACCTTCACACACATTCCCAAACTCATCCACTAACCTTTGCAATTTTTCTTTAGAATCTCCCATAAGCACAGTATCATCAGCAAAAAGTAACTGTGTCAATTCCCATTTTGAATTTGATTCCCCAAAATTTAATCCCACCCCTCTCCCGAACACCCCAGCATTTACTTCCTTTACAACCCCATCTACAAATATTTTAAACAACCATGGTGACATTACACATCCCTGTCTAAGACCTACTTTTACCGGGAAGTATTCTCCATCTCTTATACACACCCTAACCTGAGCCTCACCACTATCCTCATATATATATACATATATATATATATATATATATATATATATATATATATATATATATATATATATATATATATATATATATATATATATATATATATATATATATATATATATATATATATATATATATATATATATATGTATATATATATATATATATATATATATATATATATATATATATATATATATATATATATATATATATATATATCGTGCCGAATATGCAAAACTGGTCAATTAGCAAGAACTCATTTAAAATTAAGTCCTTTGTAAAATTTTCTCTTATACGTTTAAAGATATATTTTTTTTATTAATGTTGATGTAAAAAATTATAATTTTGCACCAAAAGGAACTTAGAAAACTTACCTAACCTTATTATAACAAGAACAATTTATTTTAACCTAACCCAACTAAATATATTTTAGATTTGTTTACAGTAATTTAATACTAAACAAACAGAGTGAAATATATTTTTTTCGTTAGGTTCAGAATGATTTTGGCGAAATTATTGCATACACAAATTTTCACTTGTCCTGTATGGCAAGATGAACGTTGACATTTAAGCCAAGATCGCAAGATCTGTCTATTCGGCACGACATATATATATATATATATATATATATATATATATATATATATATATATATATATATATATATATATATATATATATATATATATATATATATATATATATATATATATATATATGTATATATATATATATATATATATATATATATATATATATATATATATATATATATATATATAAATTTACCGGTTTAAATTTTCACTTGGGCAAGCTGTGTAACTTGTGGCTTAGACTTATCTCTCAGAAGATCCTTGGGGCATCAAGATGGTTCCTGGAATACGAGTATTTCGAAGAACTTCGTCTTCACATGCCTCAGTGAATACAAAAGTGCTTTGAGGTTTTTTTCAAGATAGAGAAATGTTAAATAATTTGATATTTATCTAGCGAGGGAATGTGTTTTTTCACAGTTGAACAGATGAGAGTTAAGTTTTGGCTGGTGAAGCAATCTTTAATAAATTTTCGTTCAGTATTGAAAACTTGAGGTTTCTTTTTCACATTTATTTTGCTTTGCTTATACCTGCTTTTTTTAAGTTCGTTTCTCTCTTTTTCTTCTTATATGTAAATTTAGATTATCTGTTTTCAATTATTCTCTCATTCTATATCCTTTGACCTGCATTCAAAGTGCCGTTCCATCTCCTTATCTCTTGCACTACATCTCTTCCCTTTCATCATCAAATTTCCTTTGACAAAGGGTTACAAACTCTGACATTAACAAGAAGCCGTAAGCGCCCCCGTCCCGCACTTCATCAATTAGTTCATGCAAGTCTTCGGCTTAACTTTCCACGCCCACCACGAAAGGAAAACATCAGTTTAGCTTCCAAGAAAAGAGCGCCTAGTGTTGGTTTTTGTTTGTGCCACTTAGTTTATTTCAGTATGTATAATACGCTGAGTGGAAGAGTTTAGCATATACGGTATATTTTATCATGTATTATATTTTGTTAGGTCATGGCAAAAATGAGGAGGGGAATGACCCAGTATGAAAGAGAACTGAAAAAAAAATTGTGGGTAGACTAGAAAAGATAGATAGATAGACTGAGAAAGAGAGAGAGAGAGAGAGAGAGAGAGAGAGAGAGAGAGGCAGATAGACAGAGCTGTGAAAGGTAAATCTTTAAATAGAGTAAAAGACAATTAAGCATAGATGTAAGGGCAAGTGTCCTTACACTTGTTCCTGTTCACCCCGCAGTAGGTAAGCTCCTGGGTGTTAGTCATCTGTTCTGGGTCACATCCTAGATGGGCCTTGGACTGTAAGTTAACCGAGACAGAATAATAAATGTTAATTCAACGACGCAAGAAAAAAAATGTTGTAGGCACTAATATACTCCGTACAGTAAACAGAATAGGCTATAAAGTGGGAAAATAAAGAAGCCATAAGCTGGGGCTAGGTCTGGTACAAGTGACACTATCGTAGCGTGAGTTCCATAGATCACCGCTGGGTAACACAATACCGAGATACATTACATAAAACTTTTTTAATATGTGATAACTAGCAACAACAACAGCTACAACCCTCTACAGATATTAAACACATAAAAATTAATTGTTTACCAGACGAGGTGAACCATTGTCATTATTCTATAAAATAATATTAGTTTGTTTGCAAAATCGTTGGACTGCTACATCAGTGTTGTTTCCAGCTGAGTCGAGTGCTACACTCACCTGACTTCACTTAATTAAGCTACTGTTATTAATGTTATACAGTACAGACAATTTGAAGAATGAGAAACATAGGGAACTTATGGCAGTCCTTATTCCCGAAACGTTTCGCCAGTACATCACTCTTCTACAGTCAAATACACGCAAATGTAACTCTGGCAGTAGTAGAAGAATAAGAGGAAGAAGAAGAAGCGTTGATATTATCATTCAGTCAGCCTTGATAGAAGGTTATCAGTCCGTCTAGCCTACAGCATAAGCATGCCACCAGACCTAGCATTTCTTCATCAATAAGTCTATTTGCCACGTTCTGAGCCCCGTTGCTTCCCAGAAGTATTCGCCAAAACCAGCAGCTGGTAAATATTGCCAACAGAGGCAATTAGTGAAGTACATATTCTGAAGCTTTTAAAGTATTATTTTCCTTGGTAGTTTCTAGCCAAGTTATTTATAGGTGTGTAAGTAGACAGCACCGTGTATGAGAGCACCGTGTACGAGAGCACCGTGAAC
>NC_091303.1:14729321-14741821 GCF_038502225.1 Cherax quadricarinatus | reverse complement strand
TTTCAGGTTACGGTCACGTAATAATGATCCGGGACCTGGCTAAACCTCGTCTGAAATTACATCTTCTAATTATAACGTAACGTGTGAACTTTTCCAGTCACTGTTTTACCAATCTTTTTTCCTATTTATTTTTCTTGAACTGTGTTTTATCGTTTATAATAAGAACATTTCTTCGCGCGTTTTATACTGGTTTTATCATATCTGAGATCGGCTTAGTAGTCAAATCTTAGTGATTTACAGGAATCAGTTTTTTTTACGTATTTACTAACTGTAATCGAATTCAATCGCGTCCTCTTCACTCCAAGAGGTAGTGCTCCTTCCTCTTAGAAATGTCTAAGCTTTCCTGTCTGTACTGCTTATACTGTTGTACTGTCTGTAATGTCTATAGTATCTATTATGTATATACTGTGTAATATGCTTATAATGTCTATATTGTATTGACCGTTAATTTGCATCTTTAAAAAAGACTGAGGTAAGATTATTTTTTTTAATATTATTGCTCCATTAAAAGAGCCAGCCAGCCAATTAGCCAGCCAGCCATCCTGCCATTCAGCCAGCCAGCCAGCCAGTCAGTCAGCCAGCCAGCCAGACAGCAACCCAGCCTGTCAGCCAACCAATCAGTCAGCCAGCCAGACAGCAACCCAGCCTGTCAGCCAACCAGTCAGCCAGCCAGCCAGACAGCAACCCAGCCTGTCAGCCAACCAGTCAGCCAGCCAGCCAGACAGCAACCCAGCCTGTCAGCCAGCCAGTCAGCCAGCCAGCCAGACAGCAACCCAGCCTGTCCGCCAACCAGTCAGTCAGCCAGCCAGCCAGACAGCGACCCAGCCTGTCAGCCAACCAATCAGTCAGCCAGCCAGACAGCAACCCAGCCTGTCAGCCAGCCAGTCAGCCAGCCAGTTAGAAGCGACCCAGCCTGTCAGCCAACCAGTCAGTCAGCCAGCCAGACAGCAACCCAGCCTGTCAGCCAGCCAGTCAGCCAGCCAGCCAGACAGCAACCCAGCCTGTCAGCCAGCCAGTCAGTCAGCCAGCCAGACAGCAACCCAGCCTGTCAGCCAGAGCTATTTAGCTCCTATCCAACATCCAGTGACATCCCGCCTATTGAGACTACTCTCCTTTGATTGAATACTCAGGTCTGTGAGACACTCACGAGGAGAGATCATGAAGAGATAAGTGAATGCAGAGATATTTAGATACGGGACTGGAAAGGTACTTAGATAAGTGACTAGAGAGTCATGTGAATGAGAGACTGCAGGGGTACTTAGGACACACTCGTGAGATACTTGGACATGTGACTGGAAAGACACATAGATATGTGAGTGGAGAGACACGTGGATAACTTCCTGGTGAAATATCTGAACAAACCACGGTACGGGCGGAGATTGAACTCGCGGCTAGTGAGTTGTAAAACTCACTATCCACGAGTTCAATCCCCCCCGGTACCGTGGTTTGTTTGCAATCGAGTTATCTGAACAAGTGACAGGAGAGACACTAGAATTAGTAATCGGAGAGATTTTTGGATAAATGACACGAAAAAAAATATCCGGGAGAGACACTTGCATAAGTTACTGAGGAGATATTTTAATATAAGTAACTTGAGAGATATTGTGACTAAAGGTACTGGAAGATATTGTCGCTTGGGTAAGTGACAAGAAATATACTGGAAAGAAACCTGGAGAGATACTTATGACTGAAGAAATTGTTACATTATCAGTATTATTATTATTATTATTATTATTATTATTATTATTATTATTATTATTATTATTATTATTATTATTATTATTATTATTATGATTACTATTATTAATATTATTATTAATATTATTATCATTATTTCCATTATCAGTACAATATTATTCATTACTTTTATTATTATTATTATTATTATTATTAATGTTATTATCATTATTTCCATTATCAGTACAATATTATTCATTACTTTTATTATTATTATTATTATTATTATTATTATTATTATAATTATTATTATTAATATTATTTGTATTATTATTATTATTATTATTATTATTATTATTATTATTATTATTATTATCATTATTATTATTATTATTATTATTAGTATTATTATTACAATCATTATTAACATTACCATTACAATATTGGCCATTACTTTTATTATTATTATTATTATTATTATTATTATTATTATTATTATTATTATTATTATTATTGTTATTATTATTATTATATCACTAATAATAATGTTTGAGAGTTCTCATTATTAGCGTTAAGCCAGAGAAATATTTTCTACAGTTTGGTGATAAATTCTGAAAATTAATTAACAATGTCTAGTTCTCCTGGGAGATGTTTTGACCTGCAACAGCATCCTTGCAAATTATATATGACATTCCTTTGAGCTTCAAGTAGTTAATTATGTTTGCCGATCAGCTTTACGTCTTTTGGGTGAAGGAAGGGACAGGTGGGGGGGGGGTAAAGGAGGTGGGGGGAGAGGGATGGAGTGGGGAGGGAGGATTGATGGAGAGGGGAAATAGGGAGGGAGAATAGAAGGAGTCAGAAGTGGGTAGTCACAAAATGTGGAATATTGGGTTGTGTTGTGATGACTGATTTTTTTTTCCTTTCTGTAACATATCCTTGTGATTTTTTGTCTTCTATAATATATTTCCTTGTTTTTTTTTTTACTTCCTATGTTTTCTAAGATATATTCTTGTTTTTCCTTCCTCTTCTATGATATAATTTTTTTCCTCCTGCCTGTTGGATACGCCAGTGTCAATCTTTTCCTCAGCTGAAGCCAAGATGTTGCAGCACCGTCGTCAGAATCTTACATCACCGTCGTCAAAGATGATTGACTTCACTTGGCGTTCTTTTCATCTCCCTGGTGATGAAATCTTCAACTGAAAGACCCTGAGGTCCCGCGGGACTATCTCCTGGCAGCTGCCAAGGCTTTACTAACGCTATCCTGGCTTACCTGCTGTATATAAATATCTATCAATCTAACTATATATATATATATATATATATATATATATATAATATATATATATATAATATATATATATATAATATATATATATATAATATATATATATATAATATATATATATGCAAAACAACCACTCTGAAAGAATAGAGAAATTCCAAGCGCTTTCGTGACTACTCACATTATCAAGGACAGTTCCTTGATAATGTGAGTAGTCACGAAAGCGCTTGGAATTTCTCTATTCTTTCAGAGTGGTTGTTTTGCATATTTTGAAATCACATGTTTACTGTGATATTATTGCATATATATATATATATATATATATATATATATATATATATATATATATATATATATATATATATATATATATATATATATATATATTATATATATATATATATTACATATATATATATATATATATATATATATATATATATATATATATATATATATATATATATATATATATATATATATATCTATATATATATTATATATATATATATATATCTATATATATATCTATATATATATATATATTACATATATATATATATATATATATATAAATATATATATATATATATATATATATATGTATATATATATATATATATATATATATATATATATATATATAAGTAGTGCTGATTTCTACAGAGCGGTCCCTTCTACAGAGTGGCTCCCACGGTACGGTCTCCTCTGAGCGGACTCTTTTTCACACCTTTATGCTAATGACCTTGACCTCGCCCTCGAGACCACCTCGCCCTCGAGACCACCTCACCCTCGACCACCTCACCCTCGACCGCCCTCAACCCCCCACCCACGCCCCCCACCCACGACCCCCACCCACGACCCCCACCCACGACCCCCACCCACGACCCCCACCCGCGCCCGTGCGCCCTGCCCGCCCCCGCACCCCACCCCACACCCACCCCTCGCGCCCGCCCGCGCCCCTCGCACCAGTCCGTTGCGCCTGCCCGCGCCTTCTGCTGTACCTTCTGCAGCGTCGTCCGGATCGCCCCCGCTCCTCGAATTTTTTCCGATTTTTTTGTAAATTTTTTTTTAATTTAATTTTCTTGTGCTCTCCATCTCCTCGGATCAAGTTTTTTTGGATTCCCCCTCTCCCCAGTTTCACCCCCATCCCAATTTTTTTTTCTCGATAATACAAAGACTCTACTTCCTTGGATGAAGTTTTTTGGATTTCCCCCCTCTGGAGGTAAGCATTCAAAATGGACTCTCACTTTCACCCCAAATATTCCTCCTCCATCTCCTCGGATCAAGGTTTTTGGGTTCCCCCCTCGGGGGGTAAGCATTCAAATGAACTCCCACTTGCATCTCAAATTCCCTGCTCCAGTTCCTCGGATCAAGGTTTTCTCGATAATACAAAGATTCCATCTCCTCGGATCAAGGTTTTCTCGATAATACAAAGACTCCATCTCCTTGGATCAAGTATTTCTCCTCCACTTCCTTGGATTCTTCCCTATGGGGGTAAGCATTTCAAATGAACTCCTTCTATGGGGCATGGTACTTTCTCTTACTACAGGTCTAAACATGTGTGATGTCACCCCACCTGTGTTTACTCAGCGGTCAGTGACGTCACGTGATGACCTCACACATACAGGCTGAATCTTGTCGACTTCCCCCTATGTCAGTGACGTCACGTGATGACCCCACACACACAGGCTGAATCTTGTCGACTTCCCCCTACACATTTTTCCCTCTTAACCCAGGATAACCCAAATAATTTCACATTTTTTTTCGTTAATACCCACAACAATCCACAATTTCTTTACAAAATACAACACAAGTCTAGACATTTTTCTCGTTTTAACTATTTCATCAGAAAAAGTCACCACAACACTTACAACTTATAACCACTTTTCGATAAATTCACTAGTCACAATTTTACATATTACGAAGTTAATACGCACACACACCTCACTTTACTTTGAACACCTTCAAAACACTCTCATAAATCATTTGAATACTCACAAAAATACCTTTGAACATTTCCAAACAACACTGAAACACTTCCAAAATATCATTTTGAGTACTCCCAAATACACCACTGAATACTACTAAAACACCACTGAATACAGTCAAAACACCACCAAAATCACCATAAACTAAGATCAACATAACAGACAAACACCCATTTTCACACAAATCCTCTCAAATCACTATAACCAAGACGATTACCAATTTCTATGAGTACACTCTCCTCCAACTAAGATATAACATGAATGCAAAAAAAAAACATGAACACAAACCAAACACACAAGTGTATCCACATAAATTGATATTATACTCACAACAACTAATCTCACTATCCAACTATTGCGACATGTTTCAACACCCTCCATTCTTTTCCAATATATCATAACTTTTCAATTCTATAATTTCTTTGTAAAATATTCACACACCTTTATTTTCAGTAAAATCCCCCCATATTTCATTAAATTTCTATTACAACCCTCCCCATACCCCTCACCATCTCACCCACATTTCTTCACATCCACTCACCCATCTCCCAACATATCTGAACACACACAAAAATCACATTTCACATCCACAAATGCATCTCATCACCCATCTCAAATCCATTAAAATCACTGTATCCAAGATATTCACAAAACTCTATGACCACCTAACACACACACACACACACACACACAAACACTCACACACACACACACACACACACACACACACACACACACACACACACACACACACACACACACACACACACACACACACACACACACACACACACACACCTTAATAAGGAATCGTTCAAAACACTGTACACTGTGTATGTTAGGCCCATACTGGAGTATGCAGCACCAGTCTGGAACCCACACCTGGTCAAGCACGTCAAGAAGTTAGAGAAAGTACAAAGGTTTGCAACAAGGCTAGTCCCAGAGCTCAAGGGAATGTCGTACGAGGAAAGGTTAAGGGAAATCGGACTGACGACACTGGAGGACAGAAGGGTCAGGGGAGACATGATAACGACATACAAGATACTGCGGGGAATAGACAAGGTGGACAGAGATAGGATGTTCCAGAGAGGGGAGACAGGGACAAGGGGTCACAACTGGAAGCTGAAGACTCAGACGAGTCACAGGGACGTTAGGAAGTATTTCTTCAGTCATAGAGTTGTCAGCAAGTGGAATAGCCTAGCAAGTGAAGTAGTGGAGGCAGGAACCATATATAGTTTTAAGAAGAGGTATGACAAAGCTCAGGAAGCAGAGAGAGAGAAGATCCAGTAGCGATCAGTGAAGAGGCGGGGCCAGGAGCTGAGTCTCGACCCCTGCAACTACAATTAGGTGAGTACAATTAGGTGAGTACACACACACACACACACACACACACACACACACACACACACACACCTCACTTTGAACACCTTCAAAACACTCTCATACATCATTTGTGACCACCTTTTTTCAATATCTCTTAAGAAATATTCTCTCATCCACAACCTTTATCATCTCACTACAGAACAACCCCAAGATTACTTCGAACACTCTCATAAATCATTTGAATACTCACATAAACACCTTTGAAGATTTCCAAACAACACTGAAGCACTTCCAAAATATCATTTTGATTACTCCCAAATAAGATTTATCATCTCTAATTTATCTACACTTACACATTTCATTAACTGAAATTACAACTCATCCACCATACTACTCCCTCAGTCTCCAGACTTTACAACATTATCACAAAAACTAACTCATACACTTATGACATGAGACATTTTACCAAAACTAAAACAAACACACCCACACACACCACACTTTACTTTGTACAACACCAAAAACAACATCAATTACCTTTGATTACTCCAAAAACATCATTTGAACACATTCAAAAACATCATCAAACTCCTTTGAATACTCCCAAAACACCACTGAATACTACCAAAACAGCACCGAATACTACCCAAACAACACTAAAAATCACCAGAAACTAAGATCAACACCACCAACTAACACCCATTTTATAGAAATCCCCTCAAATCACTATAACCAAGACGATCCCACTCACCTCAGACTATTATATAACATGAGCACAAAAAAAACACTCATAAATCATTTGAATACTCACAAAAAAAACACCTTTGAACATTTCCAAACAACACCGAAACACTTACAACAGGATCACCACCAACTGAAAACATAACATGTACACACACACACACACACACACACACACACACACACACACACACACACACACGCACACACACACACACACACACACACACACACACACACACACACACACACACACACACACACACACACAAAAAAAAAAAAAAAAAAAAAAAAAAAAAAAAAAAAAAAAAAAAAAAAAAAACTATGACATCCATCAACTATCATCAATGACCACTCACCTCAAAACCACTAAGATCGCAGAAAACACTCATTTTTATAAACATTCACACAAAAAATCACAATCACCAACTCCATACAATATCTAATACACTCCTCTCACTACCACCAACACATACCAGCACAGATAGGAATATCTCCCATGACATCACACTCCATCCTGAGTTTACTTGGCGATCAGCGACGTCACACCCCACTTTTACTTCATTTAACTTAACGAGAGGAAGTTACTTGTTTCAACCTGTTATATCTCCAATATCTAAGATCACCACAATCAAGACGTTTACGAAATTCTATAACCCCCTCCACTAAGATCACACATTTTTTGTACACATTCTCTTAAAACAACATCATAACGAAGATCACTAAAACTATATATACTTTTACTAAGATCACATAACATTTTAGCTTCTCTAACTCACCCCGCCAATTTACATTCTCATTCACACTTACACATTTCATTAGCCGAAATTACATCTCATCCACCAAACTCCTCCCTCATTCTCCAGACTTTACAACATTAGCACAAAAAAAAACTAACTCATACACTTATGACATGAGACATTACCATATCTAACACACTGACTAACTTTGAACCAACTCTGAACATCACCAAAACACCACTGATCTTCAAAAAATACTCTGCACATCATTTGAACACCTTCAAAAAACACCATCAAACACCTCCGATTACTCCCAAAACACTACTGATTACTACCATATCACCACTGATTACTACCAAAACACCGTCAAAATCACCAGAATCTAAGTTTAGCATCACCAGCTAACATCCATTTTATAGAAATTCCCTTAAATCACTATAACCAAGAACTCCCTCCCCATGGGCGCAAAAAAAGAAAAACTTGAATACAAACCTAATACGCAAACACTTAGTACATGATCACCATCAACTGAAAACATATCTTGTACACACATAAATCTAAGACATCCACCAACAACAATCACCCATGTTCACTTAACTCAAAAATCACCAATATCACAGAAAACACTCATTTTTATAATTATTCACACAAAAATCACGATCACCAATTCCATATCATGTTTACCATCATCTATCAACACTCATCACCAAGATCACCAAAAATCTAAGATCATGCTTCTCAAAACTATTATGATCACTGAAAACACTTATTTTTTAAACATTCGCAAAAAATAAGACATACACAAAAATACCACGACACTTCCACCAACATCTATAACATAACATGAGCACTATAACATATCACCATCACAAAAAGAAAAAAAAGAAAAAATACACAGACACCCACAACTTTTACGTTTCAATCACAAATTTAAGACATGAGACATACACACCAAATCTAAGACTTTCACCTCCAACTAAGACATACACATCTTAACTAAGACATACACCAAAACCTATACTTGTCATATTGCGGTATGAATATTCATACCGCATTTATCATTCCTCACCTATGTTGCATATCACATTCCTCATCCACATTATCCCTGAAACATCCTTTTCTTATTCATTCCGTATATCTCCTAGAGATATTTTAACCCCCGACGTCCCATCATGACATTAGGAGCCAGAGTGTAGTAGGTGGTGTTGGAGTGGTGATGGTTGCTCTGGCTCCTACGTCGTGATAGGCCGTCGGAGGTTAAAATATCTCTAGGAGATATACGGAATGAATAAGAAAAGGATGTTTCAGGGATGGTGTGGATGAGGAATGTGATATGCAACATAGGTGAGAAATGATAAATGCGGTATGAATATTCATACCGCAATATGACAAATATAGGTTTTGGTGTATGTCTTAGTTAAGATGTGTATGTCTTAGTTGGAGGTGAAAGTCTTAGATTTGGTGTGTATGTCTCATGTCTTAAATTTGTGATTGAAACGTAAAAGTTGTGGGTGTCTGTGTACTTTTTTTTTTTTTGTGATGGTGATATGTTATAGTGCTCATGTTATGTTATAGATGTTGGTGGAAGTGTCGTGGTATTTAAGGGGAAAAATTTGTATCGAATAAATTGTGAATAAATTGGTAAGTGATAAGGGTTGTGGGTAATGTAGTCGAACTAGAGATACCAAAATAGTGGTTATAAGTTGTGGGTTGTTGATGTGACTTTTTCTGATGAAATTAGTTAAAACGAGAAAAAATTGTGGGTTGTGGGTGTTGTGGGTTGTGGGTTGTGGGTGTTGTTGTCGAACTAGAGATACCGAAAAGATGTTATTAGTGGGTTGTTGCTGTGGGTGTTGTGGATTGTGGGTGTTGTTGTCGAACTAGAGTTGCTGAAAAAGATGTTATAAATGGGTTGTTGTTGTGACTTTTTCTGATGAAATTAGTTAAAACGAGAAAAAATTGTGGGTTGTGGTTGTTGTGGGATGTGGGTGTTGTGGGTTGTGGGCGTTGTTGTAGAACTAGAGATACCAAAAAGATGTTATAAGTGGGTTGTTGTTGTTGTGACTTTTTCTGATGAAATTAGTTAAAACGAGAAAAAAATGTGGGTTGTGGGTGTTGTGGGTTGTGGGTGTTGTGGGTTGTGGGTGTTGTGGGTTGTGGGTGTTGTTGTCGAACTAGAGATACTGAAAAGTGTTTATAAGTTGTGGGTTGTTGTTGGGACTTTTTCTGATGAAATTAGTTAAAACGAGAAAAAATTGTGGGGTGTGGGTGATGTGGGTTGTGGGTGTTGTAGGATGTGGGTGTTGTGGGTTGTGGGTGTTGTTGTCGAACTAGAGATATCGAAAAAAGAGTTGATTCTGTTGTAAGTGTTCGTGTGTGTTTGGTTTGTGTTTATGTTTTTTTTTTGCGTTCATGTTATATCTTAGTTGGAGGAGAGTGTACTCATAGAAATTGGTAATCGTCTTGGTTATAGTGATTTGAGGGGATTTGTGTGAAAATGGGTGTTAGTCTGTTATGTTGATCTTAGTTTATGGTGATTTTGGTGGTGTTTTGACTGTATTCAGTGGTGTTTTAGTAGTATTCAGTGGTGTATTTGGGAGTACTCAAAATGATATTTTGGAAGTGTTTCAGTGTTGTTTGGAAATGTTCAAAGGTATTTTTGTGAGTATTCAAATGATTTATGAGAGTGTTTTGAAGGTGTTCAAAGTAAAGTGAGGTGTGTGTGCGTATTAACTTCGTAATTTGTAAAATTGTGACTAGTGAATTTATCGAAAAGTGGTTATAAGTGTTGTGGTGACTTTCTGATGAAATAGTTAAAACGAGAAAAATGTCAAGACTTGTGTTGTATTTTGTAAAGAAATTGTGGATTGTTGTGGGTATTAACGAAAAAAAATGTGAAATTATTTGGGTTATCCTGGGTTAAGAGTGAAAAATGTGTAGGGGGAAGTCGACAAGATTCAGCCTGTGTGTGTGGGGTCATCACGTGACGTCACTGACATAGGGGAAGTCGACAAGATTCAGCCTGTATGTGTGAGGTCATCACGTGACGTCACTGACCGCCGAGTAAACACAGGTGGGGTGACGTCACACATGTTTAGACCTGTAGTAAGAGAAAGTACCATGCCCCATAGGAGGAGTTCATTTGAAATGCTTACCCCCATAGGGAAGAATCCAAGGAAGTGGAGGAGAAATACTTGATCCAAGGAGATGGAGTCTTTGTATTATCGAGAAAACCTTGATCCGAGGAGATGGAGTCTTTGTATTATCGAGAAAACCTTGATCCGAGGAATTGGAGCAGGGAATTTGAGATGCAAGTGGGAGTTCATTTGAATCCTTACCCCCAGAGGGGGGAACCCAAAAACCTTGATCCGAGGAGATGGAGGAGGAATATTTAGGGTGAAAGTGAGTCCATTTTGAATGCTTACCTCCAGAGGGGGCGAATCCAAAAAACTTCATCCAAGGAAGTAGAGTCTTTGTATTATCGAGAAAAAAAAATTGGGATGGGGGTGAAAGTGGGGAGAGGGGGAATCCAAAAAAAACTTGATCCGAGGAGATGGAGAGCACAAGAAAATGAAATTCAAAAAAAAAAATAAAAAAAAATCGGAAAAAATTCGGGGAGCGGGGGCGATCCGGACGACGCTGCAGAAGGCGCAGCAGAAGGCGCGGGCGGGCGCGACGGACGGGCGCGAGGGGCGCGGGCGGGCGCGAGGGGCGGGCGTGGGGCGCGGGGCGGGGCGGGCGGGCGTGGGCGGGCGCGCGCGCGGGCGCGGGTGGGGGTCGTGGGTGGGGGTCGTGGGTGGTGGGTTGAGGGCGAGGTGGTCGAGGGTGAGGTGGTCTCGAGGGCGAGGTCAAGGTTATTAGTATAAAGGTGTGAAAAGGAGTCCGCTCAGAGGAGACCGTACCGTGGGAGCCACTCTGTAGAAGGGACCGCTCTGTAGACTGCACTTTGGGAGGGGGCCAGACCGTGGGGACCGCTCTGTATAAATCAGCACTACTTATATATAGATATATATATATATGTCGTGCCGAATAGGTAGAACTTGCGATCTTGGCTTAAATAGCAACGCTCATCTTGCCATATAGGACAAGTGAAAATTTGTGTATGCAATAATTTCGGCAAAATCATTCTGAACCTAACGAAAAAAATATATTTGATTGTGTTCGTTTAGTATTAAATTATTGTAAACAAATCTAAAATATATATAGTTGGGTTAGGTTAAAATAAATTGCGCTTGTTATAATAAGGTTAGGTAAGTTTTCTAAGTTCCTTTTGGTGCAAAATTATAAATTTTTACATCAACATTAATGAAAAAAATATATCTTTAAACGTATAAGAGAAAATTTAAAAAAGGGCTTAATTTTAAATGAGTTCTTGCTAATTGACTAGTTTTACATATTCGGCACGACATATATATATATATATATATATATATATATATATATATATATATATATATATATATATATATATATATATATATATATATATATATATATATATATGTCATGCCGAATAGGCAGAATTTGCGATCTTGGCTTAAATAGCAACGTTCATCTTGCCATATAGGACAAGTGAAAATTTGTGTATGCAATAATTTCTGCAAAACCATTCTGAACCTAACGAAAAAAATATATTTAACTGTGTTTGTTTAGTATTAAATTATTGTAAACAAATCTAAAATATATTTAGTTGGGTTAGGCTAAAATAAATTGTTCTTGTTATAATAAGGTTAGGTAAGTTTTCTA
>NC_091303.1:14704321-14721821 GCF_038502225.1 Cherax quadricarinatus | reverse complement strand
AACGCTTCAGAGGATGCAATGGGAGTCACAGTGGGAGGTGGAAAGGGAGAGATCCGTATTTGTCTATGGGCTAGACGAAGCTAAAGGGGAAACTTATGATGAAAGAAAGCAGGAGGAGAAAAAAGCAATTGAAGATATCATGAAGGTGATAGGCGAGGGGGACATGACCCAGGTGGCAAATTTTCGGAGAATTGGGTGGTTCACAAAGAAAAGGAATCGGCCTCTTAAAGTAATTTTCAAGGCAGAATCAACCCGAACCATGATCCTGCAGGAGAAAGCACGGCTGAGAGGCAAGCAGGAGTTCCGGAGTGTGTACCTCGATCGAGACAGAACACAGGACGAAAGGAAGACAATGAAAGAGAGAGTTCAAAAACGAAAGGAGAAATGGGAGGAAATGAAAAAGGAGAGCAGAATAACCCAGGATCAAATGGAAGGACAAGTGCACCCCCCAGAAACACCTGCAGAAAGACTCCAGCCACGACACCCCCAAGGCAACTGAACAATCCAAACCAACCATCACACACCGATCCCTCTGTTTCCACCCCCCACACCACAGTTACAGTATTAGAACAGAAGTTGAAGGTTTGGTACACAAATGCAGATGGATTAGCGAATAAACATGAGGAATGACAAGAAAGAATCAGTGAGAAGTCCCCAGACATCATAGCAGTTACAGAAACAAAACTCACGGAGACAATAACAGATGCAATCTTCCCACCAGGATACCAGATCATGAGGAAAGATAGAAGGGGCAGGGGGGAGGTGGGGTTGCTCTGCTCGTAAAAAACAGATGGAAATTCGAGAAAATGGAAGGAATAGATGAGACGGGAGAAAGAGACTACATAGCAGGTACACTTCAGTCTGGGGAACACAAAGTGGTCATTGCAGTGATGTATAATCCACCACAGAACTGCAGGAGGCCAAGAGAGGAATAAGAAGAGAGCAACAGAGCAATGGTGGACACACTTGCTGAGGTGGCAAGAAGAGCTCACTCCAGCAGAGCAAAGTTGCTGGTTATGGGGGATTTCAACCACAGGGAGATTGACTGGGAAAACCTGGAGCCACATGGGGGTCCCGAAACATGGAGAGCCAGGATGTTGGACGTGGTGCTGGAAAACCTCATGCACCAACATGTTAAGGGCACTACCAGAGTGAGAGGGGAGGATGAACCAGCAAGATTGGACCTTGTGTTCACCCTGGGCAGCTCAGATATTGAGGACATCAAGTATGAGAGTCCCCTATAAGCTAGGGACCACGTGGTTCTGTGCTTTGAATACATAGTAGAGCTTGAAGTAGAGAGAATAACAGGAGTTGAATGGGAAAAGCCTGACTATAAAAGAGGGGACTACATAGGGTTGAAGAACTTCCTGCGGGAGGTCCAGTGGGACAGAGAACTGGCAGGAAAGCCAGTAAATGAAATGATGGAATATGTAACAACAAAATGCAAGGAGGCAGTGGAAAGGTTTATTCCCAAGGGCAACAGTAACAACGGGAAGACCAGAACGAGCCCCTGGTTTACCCGACGGTGTAAGGAGGCAAAAACAAAGTGCAATAGAGAATGGAAAAAGTACAGAAGGCAGAGAACACACGAAAATAGGGAGATCAGTCGCAGAGCCAGGAATGAGTACGCACAGGTAAGGAGGGAGGCCCAGCGACAGTATGAAAATGACATAGCATCGAGAATCAAGACTGACCCGAAACTGTTGTATAGCCACATCAGGAGGAAGACAACAGTCAAAGACCAGGTGATCAGATTAAGGACAGAAGGTGGAGAACTCACAAGAAATGATCAGGAGGTATGTGAGGAGCTGAACAGGAGATTTAAGGAAGTTTTTACAGTAGAGACAGGAAGGGCTCTGCGAAGACAGCACACAAGGGAACATCAAGAGGGAATATACCAACAAGTGATGGATGACATACGAACAACTGAGGAGGAGGTGAAGAAGCTCTTAAGTGACCTTGACACCTCAAAGGCGATGGGACCGGACAACATCTCCCCATGGGTCCTTAGAGAAGGAGCAGAGATGCTGTGAGTGCCTCTAACCACAATCTTCAACACATCCCTTGAAACTGGGCAAATACCTGAGATATGGAAGACAGCTAATGTAGTCCCCATATTTAAGAAAGGAAACAGAAACGAGGCACTAAACTACAGACCTGTGTCTCTGACATGTATTGTGTGCAAAGTCATGGAGAAGATTATCAGGAGGAGAGTGGTCGAACACCTGGAAAGGAACAAGATTATAAATGAAAACCAGCATGGGTTCATGGAAGGCAAATCTTGTATCACAAACCTCCTGGAGTTTTATGACAAGGTAACAGAAGTAAGACACGAGAGAGAGAGGTGGGTAGATTGCGTTTTCCTAGACTGCAGGAAGGCCTTTGACACAGTTCCCCACAAGAGATTAGTGCAGAAGCTGGAGGATCAGGCGCACGTAAAAGGGAGGGCACTGCAATGGATAAGGGAATATCTGACAGGGAGGCAGCAACGAGTCA
The DNA here is from genome assembly GCF_038502225.1 of Cherax quadricarinatus. NCBI lineage: Eukaryota > Metazoa > Arthropoda > Malacostraca > Decapoda > Parastacidae > Cherax > Cherax quadricarinatus. The sequence continues at coordinate 14,719,325 of NC_091303.1, read as the reverse complement.
TGGTACGTGAAGAGGTATCACAGTGGGCGCCTGTTACGAGCGGGGTCCCACAGGGGTCAGTTCTAGGACCAGTGCTATTTTTGATATATGTGAACGACATGATGGAAGGAATAGACTCTGAAGTGTCCCTGTTCGCAGATGACGTGAAGTTGATGAGAAGAATTAAATCGGACGAGGATGAGGCAGGACTGCAAAGAGACCTGGACAGGCTGGACATGTGGTCCAGCAACTGGCTTCTCGAATTCAATCCAGCCAAATGCAAAGTCATGAAGATTGGGGAGGGGCAAAGAAGACCGCAGACAGAGTATAGGCTAGGTGGACAAAGACTACAGACCTCACTCAGGGAGAAAGACCTTGGGAGGACCATACCACCGAGCACATCACCGGAGGCACACATCAACCAAATAACCGCTGCAGCATACGGGCGCCTGGCAAACCTGAGAATAGCGTTCCGATACCTTAATAAGGAATCGTTCAAGACACTGTACACTGTGTATGTTAGGCCCATACTGGAGTATGCAGCACCAGTCTGGAACCCACACCTGGTCAAGCACGTCAAGAAGTTAGAGAAAGTACAAAGATTTGCAACAAGGCTAGTCCCAGAGCTCAAGGGAATGTCGTACGAGGAAAGGTTAAGGGAAATCGGACTGACGACACTGGAGGACAGAAGGGTGAGGGGAGACATGATAACGACATACAAGATACTGCGAGGAATAGACAAGGTGGACAGAGATAGGATGTTCCAGAGAGGGGACACAGGGACAAGGGGTCACAACTGGAAGCTGAAGACTCAGACGAGTCACAGGGACGTTAGGAAGTATTTCTTCAGTCATAGAGTTGTCAGCAAGTGGAATAACCTAGCAAGTGAAGTAGTGGAGGCAGAAACCATACATAGTTTTAAGAAGAGGTATGACAAAGCTCAGGAAGCAGAGAGAGAGAGGATACAGTAGCGATCAGTGAATAGGCGAGCTGTCTCTCGACCCCTGCAACCACAATTAGGTGAGTACAATTAGGTGAGTACACACACACACGAACACACACACAATCAAACATAGAGGGAAAGTCCCCATGAGAGTGCATTAGGCTGCTAATTATGTGACATAGGAACCTCGGGTGATGTGGTGGGGGACGTGAGGAGGTAGAGTGTGTGTGGGGAGGTAGAGTGTGTGTGGAGAGGTAGAGAGTGTGTGTAGGGAGGTAGAGTGTGTGTGGGGAGGTAGAGTGTGTGTGGGCAGGTAGAGAGTGTGCGAGAGGAGGAAGAGAGTGCGTGGGCAGGTAGAGTGTGTGTGGGGAGGTAGAGTGTGTGTGGGGAGGTAGAGGGTGTGCGGGGAGGTAAGGAGTGTGTGTGGAGGTAGAGTGTGTGAGGGGAGGTAGAGAGTGTGTAGTGAGGTAGAGTGTGTGAGGGGAGGTAAAGAATGTGTGTGGAGAAGTAGAGTGTATGTGGAGAGGTAGAGTGTGTGTGGGGAGGTGGAGTGTGTGTGGGGGAGGCGGAGTGTGTGTGGGGAGGTAGAGTGTGAGGAGGTAGACGGTGTGTGTGGGGAGGTAGAGTGTGATTGAGGAGGTAGAGAGTGTGTGTGGGGAGGTAGAGTGTGTGTGGGAAGGTAGAGTGTGTGTGGGAAGGTAGAGAGTGTATGGAAGGAGTAGAGAGTGTGTGGGGGGAGGTAGAGTGTGATTAAGGAGGTAGAGAGTGTGTGTGGGGAGGTAGAGTGTGTGTGGGAAGGTAGAGTGTGTGTGGGAAGGTAGAGAGTGTGTAGTGAGGTAGAGTGTGGGAGGGGAGGTAAAGAATGTGTGTTTACCTGGAGTTTACCTGGAGAGAGTTCCGGGGGTCAACGCCCCCGCGGCCCGGTCTGTGACCAGGCCTCCTTAGGTCAGTGTCCCAGGATGCGACCCACACCAGTCGACTAACACCCAGGTACCCATTTTACTGATGGGGAACATAGACAACAGGTGGAAAGAAACACGTCCAATGTTTTTACTCTGGCTGGGAATCGAACCCAGGCCCTCACCGTGTGAAGCGAGAGCGTTAACCACAAGGCCACCAGAGCCACCAGAGTGTGTGGGGAAGTAGAGTGTATGTGGGGAGGTAGAGTGTGTGTGAGGAGGTGGAATGTGTGTGGGGAGGTAGAGTGTGAGTGAGGAGGTGTGTGTGGGGAGGTAGAGTGTGTGTGGGAAGGTAGAGAGTGTGTAGCGAGGTAGAGTGTGGGAGGGGAGGTAAAGAATGTGTGTGGGGAAGTAGAGTGTATGTGGGAAGGTAGAGAGTGTATGGGGGAGAAGAGAGTGTGCGGGGGGAGGTAGAGTGTGAGTGATGAGGGAGAGAGTGTGTGGGGAGGTAGAGTGTGTGTGGGGAGGTGGAGTGTGTGTGGGGAGGTAGAGTGTGAGTGAGGAGGTAGAGAGTGTGTGAGAGGAGATATAGTGTGTGTGGGGAGGTAGATAGTGTGTGTGGGGAGGTAGAGTGTGTGGGGAGGTAGAGAGTCTGTTGGGAGGTAGAGAGTGTGCGTTTGTGAGTGTGTGTGGGGAGGTAGAGTGTGTGTGGGGAGGTAGAGTGTGTGTGGGGAGATAGAGTGTGTGGGGAGGTAGAGTGTGTGCGGGGAGGTAGAGAGTGTGTATTGAGGTAGAAAGTGTAAGGGGAGGTAGAGTGTGTTTGGGGAGGTAGAGAGTGTGTAGTGAGGTAGAGTGTGTGAGGGGAGGTAAAGAATATGTGTGGGGAAGTAGAGTGTATGTGGGGAGGTAGAGTGTATATGGGGAGGTAGAGTGTGTGTGGGGAGGTAGAGTGTGTTTGGGGAGGTAGAGAGTGTGTAGTGAGGTAGAGTGTGTGAGGGGAGGTAAAGAATGTGTGTGGGGAAGTAGAGTGTATGTGGGGAGGTAGAGTGTGTGTGGGGAGGTAGAGAGTGTGTGGGGAGGTAGAGGGTGTGCGGGGAGGTAAAGAATGTGTGTGGGGAGGTAGAGTGTATGTGGGGAGGTAGAGTGTGTGTGGGGAGGTAGAGAGTGTGTGGGGAAGTAGAGTGTATGTGGGGAGGTAGAGTGTGTGTGGGGAGGTAGAGAGTGTGTGTAGGGAGGTAGAGTGTGTGTGGGCAGGTAGAGAGTGTGCGAGAGGAGGAAGAGAGTGCGTGGGCAGGTAGAGTATGTGTGGGGAGGTAGAGGGTGTGTGGGGAGGTAGAGAGTGTGTGTGGGGAGGTAGAGTGTGTGTGGGAAGGTAGAGAGTGTGTAGTGAGGTAGAGTGTGGGAGGGGAGGTAAAGAATGTGTGTGGGGAAGTAGAGTGTATGTGGGGAGGTAGAATGTGTGTGAGGAGGTGGAATGTGTGTAGGGAGGTAGAGGGTGAGTGAGGAGGGAGAGAGTGTGTGGGGAGGTAGAGTGTGTGTAGGCAGGTAGAGTGTGTGTAGGGAGGTAGAGTGTGTTTGGGGAGGTAGAGAGTGTGTGGGGAGGTAGAGTGTGTGTGGTGAGATAGAGTGTGTTTACCTGGAGACCTGGAGAGAGTTCCGGGGGTCAACGCCCCCGCGGCCCGGTCTGTGACCAGGCCTCCTGGTGGATCAGAGCCTGATCAACCAGGCTGTTGCTGTGGGGAGGTAGAGTGTGGGCGGGAGGTAGAGAGTGTGTGTGGGGAGGTAGAGAGTGTGTGGGGAGGGAGAGAGTGTGTATGGGGAGGTAGAGTGTGTTGGGAGGTAGAGTGTGTGGGGAGGTAGAGTGTGTGCGGGATGTAGAGAGTGTGTGAGGAGGTAGAGTGTGTGGGGAAGAAGTAGGGAGTGTGTGAGAAGGTTGAGAGTTTTTGTGGAGGTAGAGTGTGTGGGGAGGTAGAGTGTGTGCTGGGACGTAAAGAGTGTGTGGGGAGGTAAAGAGTGTGTGAGGAGGTAGAGTGTGTGTGGAGGTAGAGTGTGTGTGTGGGGAGGTAGTGAGTGTGTGGGGAAGTAGAGAGTGTGTGGTGAGGTAGATTGTGTCTGGTGAGGTAGAGAGTGTGTTGGGAGGTAGAGTGTGTGGGGGGAGGTAAAGAGTGTGTGGGGAGGTAGAGAGTGTGTGCGGAGGTAGAGTGTGTGGGGAGGTAGAGTGTGTATGGGAGGGTAGAGAGTGTGTGGGGAGGTAGAGAGTGTGTGGGGAGGTAGTGAGTGTGTTGGGAAGTAGAGAGTGTGTGGGGAGGGAGAGAGTGTGTGGTGAGGTAGAGAGTGTGTGGGGAGGTAGAGAGTGTGTGTGGGGAGGTAGTGAGTGTGTGGGGAGGTAGTGAGTGTGTGGGGAAGTAGAGAGTGTGTGGGGAGGGAGAGAGTGTGTGGGGAGGTAGAGGGTGTGTGTGGGGAGGTAGCGAGTGTGTTGGGAAGTAGAGAGTGTGTGGGGAGGGAGAGAGTGTGTGGTGAGGTAGAGAGTGTGTGGGGAGGTAGAGAGTGTGTGTGGGGAGGTAGTGAGTGTGTGGGGAAGTAGAGAGTGTGTGGGGAGGGAGATAGTGCGTGGTGAGGTAGAGAGTGTGTGGGGAGGAAGAGAGTGTGTGGGGAGGTAGAGGGTGTGTGTGGGGAGGTAGTGAGTGTGTTGGGAAGTAGAGAGTGTGTGGGGAGGGAGAGAGTGTGTGGTGAGGTAGAGAGTGTGTGGGGAGGTAGAGAGTGTGTGTGGGGAGGTAGTGAGTGTGTGGGGAAGTAGAGAGTGTGTGGGGAGGAAGAGAGTGCGTGGTGAGGAAGAGAGCGTGTGGGGAGGAAGAGAGTGTGTGGTGAGGTAGAGAGTGTGTGGGGAGGTAGAGGGTGTGTGTGGGGAGGTAGTGAGTGTGTTGGGAAGTAGAGAGGGTGTGGGGAGGGAGAGAGTGTGTGGTGAGGTAGAGAGTGTGTGGGGAGGTAGAGAGTGTGTGTGGGGAGGTAGTGAGTGTGTGGGGAAGTAGAGAATGTGTGGGGAGGGAGAGAGTGCGTGGTGAGGTAGAGAGTGTGTGGGGAGGTAGAGAGTGTGTGTGGGGAGGTAGTGAGTGTGCGGGGAAGTAGAGAGTGTGTGGTGAGGTAGAGAGTGTGTGGGTAAGTAGAGAGTGTGTGGTGAGGTAGAGAGTGTGTGGTGAGGTAGAGAGTGTGTGGGGAGAGAGAGAGTGTGTTGTGAGGTAGAGAGTGTGTGTGGGGAGGGAGAGAGTGTGTGGGGAGGTAGAGAGTGTGTGGTGAGGTAGAGAGTGTGTGGTGAGGTAGAGAGTGTGTGGGGAGGTAGAGAGTGTGTGGGGAGGTAGAGAGTGTGTGGGGAGGTAGAGAGTGTGTGGTGAGGTAGAGAGTGTGTGGGGAGGTAGAGAGTGTGTGGTGAGGTAGAGAGTGTGTGGTGAGGTAGAGAGTGTGTGGGGAGGTAGAGAGTGTGTGGTGAGGTAGAGAGTGTGTGGGGAGGTAGAGAGTGTGTGGGGAGGTAGAGAGTGTGTGGGGAGGTAGAGAGTGTGTGGTGAGGTAGAGAGTGTGTGGGGAGGGAGAGAGAGAGAGTTAGGGGTGAGGGTAAGAAAGGCAGTAATGTCTACACTGCTCCATCTACTGAGTCACATATTTGCGGGTTATTTGTGTTAACAGATTGTGTTCACGTAGTTAAACTAGATGAGTTCTTAGCTCCTGGACCACTTTCTCTATTACTAGCCACTCATTTTGCAGAATACTTGCCTTTTTTACCGTATCATACCCATCAATGAAGCTAATGTATTTATCGACTCATCCAAGTCATTCCACTTTTTACCACCATGTGCCGGAGACATTTTTTGACGTCCCTGTGACACACATACTTATTTAGTTATCACCCATGTCTTACTCTCTTTTATCTCTATCTTTCGCTGTATCCCTATCCATCTCTGAGTATAGTGTACATGGTGATTACCGTCCCTATGATTCATGTGTGTTTCCAGGTACTGGTAGACCCGTACACTCAGTGGAGAGACTTGCCGCATATATTAATTTAGTCCTTGGTGAACTATGAGCTCTCTCAGCTCTTCTATCTTTCGGCACTTCTCGACTAGCATTTCCATTATTTCCTTAGTTGTCTTTCCTTCATATTTTCTTTCCCTCTGCAGTTCCTTCATTAGCTCTTTCTTATCTTCATTTAGTCCATTCTCTTCAAGACCTGATTTGCATCTTACCATTCCTTCTATACTCTGTCCCTTTGTTATTTCTACATGGTAACCATAGTTTACAAGTCTAATGCAAACGTTAGCCTTTAGCTTCATTTAGTTTGAAGACGCAGTCCTGTCTCGCCAACTTGTCGCTTTTACTCAGCCGTGTGTTATCCTTGATATATTTAGTCAAGGAGCTTTGTCACTGCCTTGATAATTTTCACCTCCCTTGCACGCTCCGGTTATTCTAGTTGTTTCCTTGTGGTTAAAGGTTCTATGAACAGTACCTTTGCCTTGTTGCTTAGAGTATTCCTTTTACTCTGATGTTGTCCATGTACTCTTGCTTTGGTCTATGTGGAGTTCCACATGGTTCACGCCTTTGAATACACACTGTAGTACATGATTATGTAAAAGGTCTTTCGGATTAAACTGAAACAGATCTATAGGAGAAAATATTGGCAAGCAATGCCTGCAACTTGCTAGATACAAAATGTAAACACGCTTCACAAGCTGCCTAACAAGTTACTACTGAAATTTAAATCCTGCAAATGGAAGGTTATGAAGGTAGCAGGATGCAGGTGTCCAGAGGAAGAGTACCACCTGAAAGGGAAGCAGCTCACTGTTTCGGAAAGCGAGACAGAAAAAGAGTAAGATGGGTAGACAAAACATCAGACCTTTCACGTAAATAACATGCAATCAGTATAACAGCGACCGCACATGTAAAGGTGGCAATGGAACCTTCATCCCAATAAAGTCGAGAAATTTCAAAGGTTTGCTGCAAGAATGGCTCCAGAACAGAGGGAGAGCTGGAATACGAAGATAGACTAGAAGTGATTAATGTTACATCACGAGGAAACCACAGAACCAGAGGAGACATAACAATAATCTATTAGATACATATAAGTTGAAATGGACAGGACATTTGATACATGAGGAAACAGAACGAGGGGGAAACGACTAGAAAACAGAAATTTAAACATGTCAAAGGGAAATAAGAAAGAATTCCTTCAGCATGAGGGTAGTGAACAAATAGGACATTCGGAAGGGATGCAGTGGAGGCCAACTCAATATATGAATTCAAAAAAAGATATAACAGAGGCCAAGAAAGGGCAGGGGAGGGAAAGCAATACTAGTTAATTGAAATGCATGGGATGGGACCCAAGAACTACAGCTCAGCCCTCACAGACACAGTTAAGTAAGTTCTGCTGATTGAGTGAATCTAAACCTTTTTCAAACGCCTGTACACACCCACAAACTTAAGTAAGTATCTCTCTCTCTCTCTCTCTCTCTTCTCTCAAAAATATCTGAGTAATATCCATATCGCAAATATGTATTTCCTGACGTCCAATATCGGCTATGGCAGATGGAAAACACGAGCATCATCAGAGGCGTATCCCCGACAGGTGGAACCATATTCTCGTGTGTTTGTATCAGGCTGGGTAATTCCCTTGTCAGCTGGACACTTGTGTGTGTGTGTGTGTGTGTGTGTGTGTGTGTGTGTGTGTGTGTGTGTGTGTGTGTGTGTGTGTGGGTGGGGTAGTTGGATTTGTTATTATGTTTATATTGGAGGTGGGTGTGTGGGTCTTCCTCTCCCAGCATAAAAGAACTAGTCCCTGCCTGCTACACGTTACCTGAGGGATTGCTAAGAAGTGGATTGGTTAAGGTAGTTTCTCGGAGGTGGAGATTCCCCCTCCCCCTACTGTTACTATCCGTTCCCCTTCCCTATCTCTTTGCTTCCCATATTCCATCTTTCTCTTTGTTGTGAAAGTTAATGCTTTATCAGCTCCTTAAACTCTTATCATTCATTGTTCGATTTTTTTCCGATCCAGTTACACAACGTCATAGTTTGCCGTGTGTACCTAAAGTTCAATTTCCGGTGTAACACTCTGACAAGAGGGTCAGCTTGATTGAGGGCAGTTTTTCCCAGGATTGCTTTTAGATCCTTTGAAAACTGTCCACCGGTTGTGTATCCTTCTTCTGTGCATTCAATAGTTCCAATGATTTTTTTCCAAACCTCTTCCTGCATTTTTCCATTCTGACTCGCTATAAGCCTCCAGAGAGCCGAAGATCATCAGTGATATTCCTCTTTCTTCCACTCATTTTCTTATATGACAGACTGACTGCTCTGTTATTACAAGTTTCCTTGTTGGCTTCGAAAAACGTACTGTAAACTGTTCATGTTGTGTAGTGTAGGCTCCCCTCTGGCAAGACAGTGATGGAATGAATGATGTTGAAAGTGTTTCTTGTTTTGCGGGTCACCCTGCCTTGGTGGGAAACGGCCGAGGTGTTAATAAAATAAAAAAAAACTGTATTAAAAGCAGACACAGGTTGTACAGCAAGCTGGTGTTGGTATAATGTTTTACTGCACACAGAGCTTAATAAAGCCAAAGAGATAATTAAAAAAGCTCACCACAGAGCAAGAAAAACTTGTCATACCAGGCGTGTCTCTTGTAAGTATCCTTGTCAGTGGTTGCTTCCTCTACCCCTTGTGTCAGTCCCCTCATTAACACTGCCTCTTCCATCCTCTCCTTTATTCTTTCCAGCTCCTCATTCCGTATTTTCATTTCTTCTTCAGGACTCTTCTATTCTGCCTCAGCGGCAGCTCTTTACATATTCTTCGTTCTCCTTCCATTGTTTTCCTAAAAGTTTCATCAGTTTTCTCATAGAGAATACATTGCTTCTCTCCCATTCTTCATTCATTTGGCTTCCCAATCCACTTAACTTCAAATCTAAAGGATGCAACTCACTTCCTTTTGCTTCATTTTGCTTCCTGGTCGTCATCCGTTACTGTGACTTTCATTCAGTAATGTTTACAAGTTTTTCTGTGGTTTCTAGCTAAATTGAATAAAACCGTGTGTGTGTATGTGTGTATGCGTATGTCTGTGTATGTACTCACCTAATTGCACTCACCTAATTGTAGTTGCAGGGGTCGAGACTCAGCTCCTGGCCCCGCCTCTTCACTGAACGCTACTAGGTCCTCTCTCTCCCTGCTCCATGAACTTTATCATACCTCGTCTTAAAGCTATGTATGGTACCTGCCTCCACTACACCGCTCACCAGACTATTCCACTTCCTGACCACTCTGTAACTGAAGAACTGCTTCCTAACATCCCTGTGGCTCATCTGAGTCCCCTCTCTGGAACATCTTGTCTGTGTCCACCTTGTCTATTCCACGCAGTATTTTGTATGTCGTTATCATGTCTCCCCTATCCGTCCTGTCCTCCAGTGTCGTCAGGCCGAGTTCCCTCAACCTTTCTTCGTAGGACATTCCTCTTAGCTCTGGAACTAACCTTGTCGCAAACCTTTGCACTTTCTCTAATTTCTTAACGTGATTGATCCGGTGCGGGTTCCAAACTGGTGCTGCATATGGGCCTGACGTACACGGTGTACAGTGTCTTGAAAGATTCCTTACTTAGGTATCGGAATGCTAATCTTAGGTTGCCAGGCGCCCATATTCTGCAGCAGTTATCTGGTTGATGTGTGCTTCCGGAGACGTGTTCGATGTTATAATCACACCAAGATCTTTCTCCATGAGCGAGGTTTGCAGTCGTTGGCCACCTAGCCTATACTCCGTCTACGGTCTTCTTTGCCATTCTCCAATCTTCATGACTTTGCATTTGGCAGGGTTGAATTCGAGAAGCCAGTTGCTGGACCACGTGTCCGGCCTGTCCAGGTCTCTTTGAAGGTCTGCCTGATCCTCATCTGATTTAATTCTCCTCGTTAACTTCACATCATCTGCGAACAGGGACACCTCTGAGTCGATCCCTTCCATCATGTCATTCACGTACACCAAAAATAGCACTGCTCCTAGGACCGACCCCTGTGGGACCCCGCTCGTAACAGGTGCCCACTGTGATACCTCATCACGCACCATGACTCGTTGCTGCCTCCCTGTCAGGTATTCTCTGATCCACTGAAGTGCCTCTCCCGTTATACGCACCTGATCCTCTAGTTTCTGCACTAATCTCTTGTGAGGAACTGTGTCGAGGGCCTTCTGCAGTCCAGGAAGATGCAATCAACCCACCCTTCTCTCTCGTGTCGCACTTCTGTAACTTTGACATAAAACTCCAGAAGGTTTGTGACACAGGATTTACCTTCCATGAAACCATGCTGGTTGTTATTTATTTGTTCCGTTCCAGGTGCTCTACCACTCTCCTCCTGATAATCTTCTCCATGACTTTGCATACTATACACGTCAGTGATACTGGTCTGTAGTTTAGCGCCTAGTTGAGGTTGCAGGGTTCGAGCGTATGTGTGTGTGTGTGTGTGTGTGTGTGTGTGTGTGTGTGTGTGTGTGTGTGTGTGTGTGTGTGTGTGTGTGTGTGTGTGTGTGTGTGTTTGTGTGTGTGTATATGTGTGTATGTATGTGTACTCACCTAGTTGTGGTTGCAGGGGTCGATTCACAGCTCCTGGCAGCGCCTCTTCTCTGGTCGCTACTAGGTCCACTCCCACCCTGCTTTAAAAAATTGATCGTACCTCTTTTTAAAGCTATGTATAGATCCTGCCTCCACTACATCACTCTCCAGATTGCTCCACTTCCTAACAACTCTATGACTGAAGAAATACTTTCTAGCATCCCTGTGGCTCATCTGAGTTTTCAGCTTCCAGTTGTGACCCCTTGCTGCTGTGTCCCATCTATGAAACATTCAGTCCCTATCCAGCTATATTGTTATAATGTCGTCCCCTATCCCTCCTGTCCTCCAGTGTCGTTACGTTGATTTCCCTTAACCTCTCCTCGTAGGACATACTCCTTAGCTCCGGGATTAGTCTTGTTGCAAACCTTTACACTTTCTCTAATTTCGTAACGTGCTTAAAGAGGTGTGGGTTCCATACTCGTGCTGCGTACTTCAATATGAGCCTGACGTTCACGATATACAAAGTCTTGAATGATTCCTTACTCAGGTGTCGAAACACTATCCTTAGGTTTGTACGGCGCCCAAATGCTGCAGCAGTTATTTGGTTGATGTGCACCTCAGGAGATGTGCTCGGTATGATACCCCAATATCCTTGAGAGAAGTCTGCAGCATTTGATTTGCAACAAAATGTGACAGTAAAGTATGTGAGGAACTCAACAAGAGATTCAAAGAAGTGTTCACAGAGGAGACAGAAGGGGCTCCAGAAAGACGGAGAGGTGGGGCACACCACCTAGTGCTGGACACAGTATACACAACCGAGGAAGAAGTGAAGAGGCTTCTGAGTGAGCTAGATACCTCAAAGGCAATGGGGCCGGATAGCATCTCTCCATGGGTCCTGAGGCAGCAGAGGCGCTATGTGTACTCCTAACATCAATATTCAATACATCTATCGAAACAGGGAGATTGCCTGAGGCATGGAAGACAGCAAATCTAGTCCCAGTCTTTAAAAAAGGAGACAGACATAAAGCACTAAACTACAGACCAGTGTCACTGACATGTATGGTATGCAAAGTCATGGAGAAGATTATAAGGCAAAGAGTGGTGGAGCACCTGGAAAGGAATGATCTCATCAACAGCAACCAACATGGTTTCACGGACGGGAAATCCTGTGTCTCAAACCTACTGGAGTTCTGTGACATGGTGACAGCAGTAAGACAAGAGAGAGAGAGGGGTGGGTGGATTGCATTTTCTTGGACTGCAAGAAGGCGTTTGACACAGTTCCACACAAGAGATTGGTGCAAAAACTGGAGGACCAAGCAGGGATAACAGGGAAGGCACTACAATGGATCAGGGAATACTTTGTCAGGAAGACAGCAGCGAATCATGGTACGTGGCGAGGTGTCAGAGTGGGCACATGTGACCAGCGGGGTCCCACAGGGGTCATTCCTAGAACCAGTGCTGTTTCTGGTATTTGTGAACGACATGACTTAAGGAATAGACTCCGAAGTGTCCCTGTTTGCAGGTGACGTGAAGTTGACGAGAAGAATTCATTCGATCGAAGACCAGGCAGAACTATAAAGGGAGCTGGACAGGCTGCAGACCTGGTCCAGCAATTGGCTCCTGGAGTTCAACCCCACCAAGTGCAAAGTCATGAAGATTGGAGAAGGGCAAAGAAGACCGCAGACGGAGTACAGTCTAGGGGCCCAGAGACTACAAACCTCGCTCAAGGAAAAAGATCTTGGGGTGAGTTTAACACCAGGCTCATCTCCTGAAGCGCACATCAACCAAATAAATGCTGCAGCATATGGGCGCCTAGCAAACCTCAGAACAGCATTCCGATATCTTAATAAGGAATCGTTCAGAAACCTGTATACCGTGTACGTTAGGCCTATACTGGAGTATGCGACACCAGTCTGGAACCCAGACCTTGCCAAGCACGTAAAGAAACTGGAGAAAGTGCAAAGGTTTGCAACAAGACTAGTCCCAGAGCAAAGAGGTATGTCTTACGAGGAGAGGTTAAGGAAAATCAACCTGACGACACTGGAGAACAGGAGAGATAGGTAGGACATGATAACGACATACGAAATACTGAGAGAAATTGACAAGGTGGGCAAAGACAGGATGTTCCAGAGATGGGACACAGCAACAAGGGGACACAGTTGGAAGTTGAAGACACAGATGAATCACAAGGATGTTAGGAAGTATTTCTTCAGCCACAGAGTAGTCACGAAGTGGAATAGTTTGCGAAGCGATATAGTCGAGGCAGAATCCATACATAGCTTTAAGCAGAGGTATGATAAAGCTCATGGTTCAGAGAGAGTGACCTAGTAGCGACCAGTGAAGAGGCGTGGCCAGGAGCTTGGACTCGACCCCTGCAGCCTCAACTAGGTGAGTAGTTGAGTACACACACACACACACACACACACACACACACACACACACACACACACACACACACACACACACACACACACACACACACACACACACGCACACACACACACACACACACACACACACACACACACACACACACACACACACACACACACACACACGCACACACACACACACACACACACACACACACACACACACACACACACACACACACACGCACACACACACACACACACACACGCACACACACACACACAAACACACGCACGCACGCACACACACACACACACACACACACACGCACACACACACACACACACACACACGCACACACACACACACACACACACACACACACACACACACACACACACACACACACACACACACACACACGCGCACACACACGCACACACACACACACACACACACACACACACACACACACACACACACACACACACACACACACACACACACACACACACACACGCACACACACACACACACACACACACACACACACACACACACACACACACACACACACACACACACACACACACACACACACACACACACACACACACACACACACACACACACACACACACACACACACACACACACACACACACACACACACACACACACACGCACACACTGCCTGAAGTTCTCTTCAGTAATGACAAGTCAGCTTGTGAGCATTAGACACCAAGGATCTGCCGTCATTGTTCAGCTGAGCAACGTTGGTTTAGTGGAGCGTGGTCTCTGGTGCAGCTGGCTGGTCAGATGAGACTACCACCTCATTACTGACTCCTTAATTAGTGTTTCAACAGTCACTATGAGACTCCCTCAGACGCTCAATAACTGTCAGACTCTCTCAGTTACTGTCAGACTCCCTGAGGCGTCGCAGAAAGTGGATCTTAGTCGCTGTCAGACTCTCATTCACAATGATGCTCTCTCTCAGTCACTATGACACTTTCTCAGTCACTGTGACACTCTCTCTCAGTCACTATGACACTCTCAGTCACTGTGAGACTCTCTCAGTCACTATGACACTCTCAGTCACTGTGAGACTCTCTCAGTCACTATGGGATGTCCCAAGTCACTTTCTTCAGGCATACTCTCTTCGGACTATATCTCTGAGGTTAGTAAAGAGAGAAGGGCGTGTCTGTAAGACGCATGAAAGAAGGTACAATGTGAGCCAGGGAGAGAGAGAAAGGAGGGATTAATAAGGAAGGATGGAGGGAGAGATGGAGGGAGGGATGGAGGGAGGAATAGAGGGATGAAAGAATAGGAAAGGGTGGAGGGAGGGATGGAAGGAGGGACGGAGGGATACGGAAGGATGGAGGGATAGGGAAGGATGGAGGGAGAAATGGAGGGAAGGGGGAAGAAGGGAGGGAGATAAAGGAGGGAGGGAGGATGGCAGGAAGGGAGAGAATACTGGAGAGACTAAGGAAAAAAGGCGCAAAAGAGCGAGAAAGAGAGCAATAATGAAGAGGTAAGATGAACCAGAGAGAGAGAGAGAGAGAGAGAGAGAGAGAGAGAGAGAGAGAGAGAGAGAGAGAGAGAGAGGGGTCTCCTCACCATCATCTTTAAAACCGTCTTAAGAATTGATCACGGGTCCGTGAGTCCTTACTTACAATTCACCAGTATTCATCACTAACTCCTGGGACTCACTGAGTTAGGTCAGGATAAGGTAGGTTAGAATTCGATAAACCAGGTTGTGTTCGGTTAGGTTAGGTTAAGTCAGATTGGGTTAAGCTAGGTTTAGGTTAGCTTAGATTAGGTTGGGTTAAGTTAGATCAGGTTAGATTAGGTTAGTTAGGTTAGGTTAGATTAGGTTGGGTTAAGTTGGATTAGGTTAGATTAGGTTAGTTAGGTTAGGTTAGATTAGGTTGGGTTAAGTTGGATTAGGTTAGATTAGGTTAGTTAGGTTAGGTTAGATTAGGTTGGGTTAAGTTGGATTAGGTTAGGTTAGGTTAGGTTAGGTTAGGTTAGGTTAGGTTAGGTTAGGTTAGGTTAGGTTAGGTTAGCTTAGCTTGGGTTATGTTAGGTTAGATTAGGTCAGGTTAGGTTAGATTAGGTTAGATTACCTTAGGTTAAGCTAGACTAGATTAGATTTGGTTAGGTTAGGTTAAGTTAGGTTAGATTAGGTTAGGTTAGGTTAGGTTAGGTTAGGTTAGGTTAGGTTAAGTTAGGTTAGGTTAGGTTAGG
>NC_091303.1:14596821-14699321 GCF_038502225.1 Cherax quadricarinatus | reverse complement strand
CAGTTGTAGTCAGAGATAGACTGTCTGGTACCAGCTGTAGTCAGAGATAGACTGTCTGGTACCAGCTGTAGTCAGAGATAGACTGTCTGGTACCAGTTGTAGTCAGAGATAGACTGTCTGGTACCAGCTGTAGTCAGAGATAGACTGTCTGGTACCAGTTGTAGTCAGAGATAGACTGTCTGGTACCAGTTGTAGTCAGAGATAGACTGTCTAGTACCAGTTGTAGTCAGAGATAGACTGTCTGGTATCAGTTGTAGTCAGAGACAGACTGTCTGGTACCAGTTGTAGTCAGAGACAGACTCTCTGGTACCAGTTGTAGTCAGAGATAGACTGTCTGGTATCGGTTGTAGTCAGAGATAGACTGTCTGGTACCAGTTGTAGTCAGAGATAGACTGTCTGGTATCAGTTGTAGTTAGAGACAGACTGTCTGGTATCAGTTGTAGGGAGAGATAGATTGTCTGGTACCAGTTGTAGTCAGAGATAGACTGTCTGGTACCAGTTGTAGGGAGAGATAGATTGTCTGGTACCAGTTGTAGGGAGGGATAGATTGACTGGTACCAGTTATAGGGAGAGATAGATTGTCTGATACCAGTTGTAGGGAGGGATAGATCGTTTGATACCAGTTGTACGGAGTGATAGACTGTCTAGTACCAGTTGTAGGGAAGGATGGACTGTCTGGTACCAGTTGTAGGGAGGACAGACTGTCTGTTACCAGTTGTAGGGAAAGATGGACTGTCTGGTTCAAGTTGTAGGGAGGGATAGATTGTACAATACCATTTGTATGGAAGGATAGATTGTCTGGTAACAGTCGTAGGGAGGGATAGACTGCCTGGTAACAGTTATAGGGTGGATAGATTGTCTGATACCAGCTATAAGGAAGGACAGACTAACTGGTACCAGTTATATGGAGATTAGGCTGTCTGATAACACAGGTACAAATGTGACCTCTTATGGTAGGCTGCAGGAATGTAACACCTGCACTGGTAGGCTGCAGGAATGTAACACCTGCACTGGTAGACTGCAGGAATGTAACACCTGCACTGGTAGGCTGCAGGAATGTAACACCTGCACTGGTAGGCTGCAGGAATGTAACACCTGCACTGGTAGGCTGCAGGAATGTAATACCTGCACTGGTAGTCTGCAGGAATGTAACACCTGCACTGGTAGGCTGCAGGAATATAACACCTGCACTGATAGGCTGCAGGAATGTAACACCTGCACTGGTAGGCTGCAGGAATGGAACACCAGTAATGGCAGGTAGTATAAATGGTAGGCTTCAAGACTGAAGCGCCTGCTATAGCAGGTTGCAAAACTGAAGCTCCTACAATGGTAGGTTGCAGGAGGGGAGAGCGTACAGTGGTAAGGCTCATTATTAGCTTCAAAGACAAAATATAAAGAAAAACAAGTCTGGGAGGAACAGCGAAGAATACATTCGCTTGGGACGCCTTTACTGCAGGCTTTTCGATTCTTGAACCTTATTCACTTCGATTACAAGGTCCCAAGACCGAAACGCATTCAGTAAAGGTGTCCTCAATGTATGCATTCCCTTCCCTTTTCGTCCCCCTCACACCGTCGCTTGTCATTTGTCTTCCTACTCCTAAAATAAGTCTTTCCAGAATTCATTTCTTCTTATTCAATTACCCACCAGGAGAGCTTTGTGTGCTAAAGTTCATGATTGTGGACACGTTGCTGACTGTTGCCACTAAAACAATCAACTCTCTTCACCGCTTTAGCTTCCGAAGCTCACTTCTGAAGGCACCTTCTTTTCTTTGTGGTTGGAGAATCTTATTATCCAAATCCAATTCTGCACGTGGAACATGGATGTCTAAGTGAGGAAAATATTTTTGCTGTAGTGTGTCTGAAGCTTATGTTCTACAGAGATGAGGTAATATATGAAGTGTAGAAATGGAAATTGTGACTTTTCGATTTGTTGGTTTTTAATTACTGGCAAAATTATATTGCAAATTTTAATTAATAATAAAAATAATTCAGCTGCATTATTTTGAAGGCGTAATCTGGGACAACTTGGACATTATTCGGGATTATATATTCCTATTTTGGGACAATTTAGGAATTATGTACATAAGAACATAAGAAAGAAGGAACACTGCAACAGGCCTACTGGCCCATGCGGAGCAGGTCCATGTCCCCTCCCCGGATTAGACCAATGACCCTCCCCCTCCCCAGGATTAGCCCAATGACCCACCCAGTCTGGTCACCTCCATTCAAGGATGGAGCACTGCACCAGACCCAGCAGCACAAGCTAGTCAGGTCCAACTCACACCCACCCACACCCACTCATGTATTAATCTAACCTATTTTTAAAACTACACAACGTTTCAGCCTGAATAACTGTACTCGGGAGTTTATTCCACTCATCCACAACTCTATTACCAAACCAGTGCTTTCCTATATCCTTCCTGGATCTGAATTTTTCCACCTTGAAACCATTGCTGGGAGTCCTGCCTTGGCTGGAAATTTTCAGCACGCTATTTACATCCCCTTTATTTATTCCTGTTTTCCATTTATACACCTCGATCATATCCCCCCTAATTCTACGCCTTTCGAGAGAGTGCAGATTCAGGGCCCTCAGTCTATCCTCATAGCGAAGATTTCTGATACATGGGATCATCTTTGCCATCCTCCTCTGTACGTTTTCCAGAGCATTTATATCCATTCTGTAATACGGTGACCAGAACTGAGCAGCATAGTCTAAATGAGGTCTAACCAAGGATATATAGAGTTGAAGAACAACCTGAGGACTTCTATTATTTATACTTCTAGATATGAAGCCAAGAATTCTGTTAGCTTTATTGCGAACACTAATGCACTGTTGTCTTTGTTTGAGATTACTGCTAACCAGAACTCCTAAATCCTTTTCGCAATCAGTAGTATTAAGATCAACATTATTTAGTTTATATGTGGCATGGTTATTTAACTGTCCAGCATTTAGAACTTTGCATTTGTCAATATTAAACTGCATCTGCCACTTCTCTGACCATTGCATCAGTCTATTCAAATCATCCTGGAGTGCTCTAGTGTCCTCATTAGAATGAATTGAACGGCCTATTTTGGTGTCATCAGCAAATTTGCTTATGTCGCTATTTATTCCCTCATCTATGTCGTTTATGTAAATTGTGAAAAACAACGGGCCCAACACTGACCCCTGAGGAACACCGCTTGTGACGTGCCCCATTCTGATTTCTCCCCATTTATGCAAACTCTCTGCTGTCTATTTGTCAGCCATGCCTCTACCTCTAGAAAATGTATGCCAAGTTTGGTACAATGTAGGCAAGATATGGAACAATGCATACATAAATTAGAACAATATACGCCTAATTTGTGGCAATGATTTTATAATTTAGGGCACTGCAGTTTTAATATGGCCTATTGGCCTAGTAAGGACCAGTAGGCCTGCTGCAGTGTTCCTCACATTTTTAGGTTCTTATATGAATCTTGAGCTTCATAAAAAAGAAAAACCCATGGCTCAGATTATTACTTCAATTAATGCCTGAAAGTGCCGCCTGAGATAGAATTCACGTGTACCCTTCCAATATCTGGAAAATAAAAAATTTCTGAAACTGATAGCAAGAGTGAGTTTGATCCACTATTTTTGTAGGTAACATTGAAACGCTTCAGCAAATATTTACTGAAGCACTGCACCAGTTTGGACTAAACTCGGGGAGGTATGTTGTGAGAGACCTGGTCATACGACCCACCCCTCGGAGATTTTTGGTTTCTTGTCGCCATTATATAAGCGCCAAGCTCCATGACAGTGCTTCAGTTCTTCACCAGCTCCACAAATAAATCTTAGTTAATCTTAGTTAACTATTCCTCCATCATATTATACATATATATATTACTGTAAACACGAATGAGTGGTATTGAATCAGTAACAAAACTGCGACTTGCAGAGGATTCGAACCCATGTCGTTTTGGCCTGCCCCATGGCTAGCGAAAAATCACAAATGATGCTCTTACCCACAGGACCACGCAATCCTACAAGAATCACGCACCAAGCAGAGCTAGGTGTTTTATAATGATCGAAGGACATACGGTGGTGTGGGTGCCTCTGAGCTAATTTCAGTGTCTCAATCTTCAACTTGTCGGTTTTTCAAACCATTCATCACAACTGTCAGACACTGCAGCATCATGGGATCTTGTTACAAAGAATTCTTCAACACTTGTTCAACCTTTGGACGAAGACCTACTTCGACTAGTGGATGGTACCACTATGATCCCGCCTCCGCCTGCTTCACCTCACCTCACTACAGTATATAAGCCACGTCTACGGCCCTATGCTGTACATTCTACAAGATTGATGGACTGAACACATCGACTCCAGGTTGAGGGACTGATTACCTCATACTCCTCTCCTTACGCCTTCCTCTTTGTATTGGACTGATGAAGCCACTGTGTGGCGAAACGTTTCCTGAATAAAGATTCCCATATGCTGCATAAGTGTCTCAATCTTCAACTTGTCGGTTTTTCAAACCATTCATCACACACACATAATTTCATTCTACTCCCCGTTTGGTGTACTAGCCTCCACGAGTAGTATTTTATATTATTGTAACCACGAACGAGTGGTATTGAATCAATAACAACACTGCGACTAGTCGGGGATTCGAACCCATTTCGTTTTGGCTCTTCCCATGGTGAGCGAAAATAACGCATAATGCTCTAACCCACAGGATCACTCATTTCTACAAGAATCACTCACCCAACAGAGCAACATGTTTTACCGTGATCAGAGGACATACGCTCAGAAGCATCCACACCACTGTATGGCCTCGGATCACGGTAAAACATCTAGCTCTGCTGAGTGCGGGATTCTTGTAGGATTGCGTGATCCTGTGGGTTAGAGCATTATGTGTTGTTTTCGCTCTCTATGGGGCGGGCCAAAACGCCATGGGTTCGAATCCTCGGCTAGTCGCAGTGTTGTTACTGACTCAATACCACTCGTTCGTGGTTACAGTAATATAAAATACTGCTCGTGGAGGCTAGTACACCAAACGGGGAGTAGAATGAAATTAGATCAGAGGCACCTACAACACTGTATGTCCTCAGATCAGCGTGAAACACCTAGCTCTGCTTGGTGCGTGAAAGAAAAGCAAAATTCCAAGCTCTTTCGTGACTTCTCACATAATTAAGGAACTATTCTGATATCACCTGTTTACTGTGATCATATATATATATATATATATATATATATATATATATATATATATATATATATATATATATATATATATATATATATATATATATATATATATATATATATATATATATATATATATATATATATATATATATATATATATATATATATATATGCAAGGAATTCGCGAGAGCATGCATTGTTCAAATCTCTAGTAAGGCTGATGCATGCAGGGGATGAGATGAAAAGCTGTAAGCCTTCTCCCTGAAAGCTGGCTGCCTTGGATCAAACGTGTAGCGGATGTGTGTGTGTACTCACCTAGTTGTACTCACCTATTTGAGGTTGCAGGGATCGAGTCCAAGCTCCTGGCCCCGCCTCTTCACTGGTCGCTACTACTGTGTGTGTGTGTGTGTGTATGTGTGTGTGTGTGTGTGTGTGTGTGTGTGTGTGTGTGTGTGTTTGTGTGTGTGTGTGTGTGTGTCTTCCTTTGGCAGATGACACCCGAATCTGCATGACAGTGTCTTCCACTGCAGACACTGCAAGGCTCAAGGCGGACATCAACCAAATCTTTCAGTGGGCTGCAGAAAACAATATGAAATTCAACGATGAGAAATTTCAATTACTCCGATATGGTAAACATGAGGAAATTAAAACTTTATCAGAGTACAAAACAAATTCCGGCCACAAAATAGAGCGAAAAACCAACGTCAAAGACCTGGGAGTGATCATGTCGGAGGATCTCACCTTCAAGGACCATAACATTGTATCAATCGCATCTGCTAGAAAAATGACAGGATGGATACTGAGAACCTTCAAAACTAGGGAGGCCAAGCCCATGATGACACTCTTCAGGTCGCTTGTTCTATCTAGGCTGAAATATTGCTGCACACTAACAGCACCTTTCAAGGCAGGTGAAATTGCTGACATAGAAAATGTACAGAGAACATTCGCGGCGCGCATAACGGAGATAAAACACCTCAATTACTGGGAGCGCTTGAAGTTCGTGAACCTGTACTCCCTGGAATGCAGGCGGGAGAGATACATGATTATATACACTTGGAAAATCCTAGAGGGACTAGTACCAAATTTACACAAGAAAATCACTCACAACGAAAGCAAAAGACTCGGCAAACGATGCAACATCCCCCCAATGAAAAGCAGGGGTGTCACTCGCACGTTAAGAGACAATACAGTAAGTGTCAGGGGCCCGAGACTGTTCAACTGCCTCCCAGTATACATAACGGGGATTACCAATAGACCCCTGGCTGTCTTCAAGCTGGCACTGGACAAGCACCTAAAGTCGGTACCTGACCAGCCGGGCTGTGGCTCGTACGTTGGATTGCGTGCAGCCAGCAGCAACAACCTGGTTGATCAGTCTCTAATCCACCAGGAGGCCTGGTCACAGACCGGGCCGCGTGGGCGTTGACTCCCGGAACTCTCTCCAGGTAAACTCCAGGTAAACACCCAGGATTACTGACTGACGTCACGCCTCACACCCAGGATTACTGACTGACGTCACGCCTCACACCCAGGATTACTGACTGACGTCACGCCTCACACCCAGGATTACTGACTGACATCACACTTCACACCCAGGATTACTGAGTGACTTCTCGCCTCACACCCAGGATTACTGACTGACGTCACGCCTCACACCCAGGATTACTGACTGACATCACGCCTCACACCCAGGATTACTGAGTGACTTCTCGCTTCACACCCAGGATTACTGACTGACGTCACGCCTCACACCCAGGATTACTGACTGACGTCTCGCCTCACACCCAGGATTACTGACTGACGTCACGCCTCACACCCATGATTACTGACTGACGTCTCGCCTCACGCCCAAGATTACTGACTGACATCACACCTCACACCCAGGATTACTGACTGACGTCTCGCCTCACACCCAAGATTACTGACTGACATCACGCCTCACACCCAGGATTACTGACTGGCGTCTCGCCTCACACCCAGGATTACTGACTGACTTCTCGCTTCACACCCAGGATTACTGACTGACATCTCACCTCACACCCAGGATTACTAACTGACGTCTCGTCTCACACCCAAGATTACTGACTGACATCTCACCTCACACCCAGGATTACTGACTGACGTCTCGTCTCACACCCAGGATTACTGACTGACGTTTCGTCTCACACCCAGGATTACTGACTGACGTCACGTCTTACACTGGATTACAGACAAGGTTGCTGATGAGATCCTGGATATTACCTTCGGTACACTTCCATTTGTTCCCCTTCATATATACGTAATGTTAATATTGAAATACTATTCATTTCTCTGGTTTCCATTAAAAATTACATCTATACCTTTTATCAAAATTATTACATTCTTTGGCTTCCCCTTTCTCTTTTCCATCACATCTTCGCAACTGACCGACAAGAAAAAAGACCTGAGAGCACCGATCAAAATCAATGTTTTCTTTTCTGTTCCTTTTTTCTTACCATTGATTTTGGATATGTTTCCCTCTGGCTTACGTGGGGCTTTTAGACCAGTAAGGTCCCGGAGCCCTGATATAGATCATTTTCTTTTTCCAATGCAATGATCCTGATTATATTTTTCCTGTGTTTGTGTGTGTATATATGTGTGTGTTTTCAAAACAAGACTTTGTTCCGATTGTTTTGACTGAAACAACAGACAAGTGTGAATGAAAACACGTAAAGACAGAGGCGAAAACTATTTTGGAATATCCTTTGCTAAACGCTGACCGAAGTACCGACAAAAATAAAATCTTTGCAGTGTCTTACCTATCTTCATTCCCCATTATAGCTGCGTTGGATGCTGCGTGAAGGATATATATATATACTCTTAAGTTTGTTAGTAGTGTCTACCCACGTCTAATTACGTTTCAGCGGTGCATAATATGCTTCCATGGCGAGGAATTTCTTCTCGTGCCGGGGATTTGCTTCCTTAGTGGAGGATTTGCTCCCAAGGCTAGAAATTTGCTCTGCCTATAAAGTTATTCTCATGGAGGAAAAAAAATATTTGCTAACTGTCGTACTTGCTCTCACTCTCAGAAATTTGTTCTGACAGTGAGTGGTTATTTTACTCATGCATGGTGAAAGCTCATCTCCCACTGTAAAAAAAAACTTGCTCCCACGATGGAAGATCTCCCAGGTGAAAGGTTTGCTGCCACGTAAAAGATATTCTCCCACGGTAGATTAAAAGGGACGTTTTGCTAACCATCGGCTTTATCAGCCCAATACCGATAGTACTGCTGGAGACGGCGGTAGTCTCGCAGACGGTAGACTGAGGTGGTGTTCAGTCCAGTCAGTCCCACGTTGAAAGACGTTCTCGCACGCTGAAAGACGTTCTCGCACGGTGAAAGACGTTCTCGCACGGTGAAAGACGTTCTCGCACGGTGAAAGACGTTCTCGCACGGTGAAAGACTTTCTCGTACTGTGAAAGACGTTCTCGCACGGTGAAAGACGTTCTCGCACGGTGAAAGACGTTCTCGCACGGTGAAAGACGTTCTCGCACGGTGAAAGACTTTCTCGTACTGTGAAAGACGTTCTCGTACTGTGAAAGACGTTCTCGTACTGTGAAAGGCGTTCTCGCACGGTGAAAGGCGTTCTCGCACGTTGAAAGACGTTCTCGTACTGTGAAAGGCGTTCTCGCACGGTGAAAGGCGTTCTCGCACGGTGAAAGACGTTCTCGCATTGAGAAAGTCGTTCTCCCACCGTGAAAGTCGTTCTCCCACCGTGAAAGGCGTTCTCCCACCGTGAAAGGCGTTCTCCTACCGTGAAAGGCGTTCTCCCATCGTGAAAGGCGTTCTCCCACCGTGAAAGGCGTTCTCCCACCGTGAAAGGCGTTCTCCCACCGTGAAAGGCGTTCTCCCGTGAAAGGCGTCCTCCCACCTTGAAAGGCGTTATCGCATGCCGAAAGGCGTTCTCCCACCGTGAAAAGCGTCCTCCCACCGTGAAAGGCGTTCTCGCACGGTGAAAGGCATTCTCGCACAGTGAAAGGCGTTCTAGCGCAGTGGAAGGCGTTCTTGCACGGTGAAAGGCGTTCTTGAACAGTGAAAGGCGTTCTTGCACGGTAAAAGGCGTTCTTGCACGGTAAAAGGCATTCTCGCACAGTGAAAGGCGTTCTAGCGCAGTGGAAGGCGTTTTTGCACGGTGAAAGGCGTTCTTGAACAGTGAAAGGCGTTCTTGCACGATAAAAGGCGTTCTTGCACAGTGAAAGGCGTTCTCGCAAGGTAAAAGGCGTTCTTGCACAGTGAAAGGCGTTCTCGTAAGGTAAAAGGCGTTCTTGCACGGTGAAAGGCGTTCTCGCACGGTAAAAGGCTTTCTTTTACGAGTTAAGGTCTTGTCCCGCAGTGCAAAGTTTATTCTTGCGATAAAGGTGTATTTGGACTGCTCAGTCAAGAACATCTCTCACTGGATACACTCACTCTCATCGCATTGATTTCCCCGCCTCACCAAATCTTCCACATCCGACGCGCTCTCACCTGTTGCGTTCTCACTTGTTGCGATCTCACCTGTTGCTCTCAAATCATTTCCACTCTCACCTGTTGCGCTCTGTCACCTGTTGCTCTCACATCTGTTGCACTCTCACCTGTTGAGTTTTTACCCGTTGGGCTCTCGTGCTGCTCTCACAGGTGCTGGATTCATGTTGCCTTTCCCCTTGCCTCTCACCTATTGCTCTCTCTCTCTCTCTCTCTCTCTCTCTCTCTCTCTCTCTCTCTCTCTCTCTCTCTCTCTCTCTCTCTCTCTCTCTCTCTCTCTCTCTCTCTCTCTCTCTCTCAAATTTAATCTCCGTATCTGCTTAGTAAATTGTATCATGTGTACAAGTACGGAAATGATGTGTGGATGTGTGCCACAGCTAGAAATAATGTGTGGATGTGTGCCACAGCTAGAAATAATGTGTGGCTGTGTGCCACAGCTAGAAATCATCCATCTAGAACCACTCTAGTATCTAAAGATACCGTAGATCCCAGGTAAGTTAGATCAAGAATGAATATAAGACTTATACCATCGAAATAGATAAAGTCAAAAGAGCTTAAAATGGTGTTAGCTTCACTAACTGGAAACACAGGTTTTTCCTGACAAAATGTTGTTGAGATAGTTGGGAAAAAAATTTGTGTTGTTTGTATGTGTGACCAGGTCAAAATTTCGATACTT
Organism: Cherax quadricarinatus; assembly: GCF_038502225.1. Classification (NCBI taxonomy): domain Eukaryota; kingdom Metazoa; phylum Arthropoda; class Malacostraca; order Decapoda; family Parastacidae; genus Cherax; species Cherax quadricarinatus. Next base: position 14,689,004 of record NC_091303.1, on the reverse strand, counting down.
TGTTGTTGAGAATTCCATAAGTAAATGAATAATTAAAGTGTAATGAATTCTTGTCAGTGGTCAGTAATGACCCACATGGAGACAAAAACCTAAAAGATTGACTGATTCGATCCTTTTCTGGGCTCCTCTTCAGCACATAATTTTTAATCAAAAAAAAAAATCAAAGTTTTAATTGATCATTTAAAATACCCTAAAAATGCTTGTAAAATACTAAAAAAAAAAAAACGTGAAAATATTGGGCAGTATCAAGGCTTTGCCTTTAAATGACATGCGTCATTTAATCGAATTTAAAAGCGAATTGAACCGAATTAAAAACGCATAATCGTGGACGATGTAATTAAACTTGTCGATAATACTAAGATAACACTAAGACATGCACTAAAATATTTAAGTCAAGGAGGGAAAAAAAGTGTTCGTGTTATTCTCTATGTTTCAGTGAGCAAATCGTGTTATCCAAGTTATTTGTATGATGAAAAACATGTAGGATATTCAGTATTTTCTGAAAACTGTACATTTTATCAGCAATAATTTTTAAAAGCTCATTTGCTGACACAGTTTTTTTTTTCCCTTGGCATTTCAGGCTCGCCTGTCCAGAAGATTTCAGTGAATGTCTAGGGGATCCTTAAATGAAAATTTTAAACAGATAAATAAGAATTATACGACAATTGTGGGTAGAAATGTAGCAGACAGAATTATCAACAATGTTAACACTGTGGGTAGAAATGTAGCAGACAGAATTATCAACAATGTTAACACTGTGGGTAGAAATGTAGCAGACAGAATTATCAACAATGTTAACACTGTGGGTAGAAATGTAGCAGACAGAATTATCAACAATGTTAACACTGTGGGTAGAAATGTAGCAGACAGAATTATCAACAATGTTAACACTGTGGGTAGAAATGTAGCAGACAGAATTATCAACAATGTTAACACTGTGGGTAGAAATGTAGCAGACAGAATTATTAACAATGTTAACACTGTGGGTAGAAATGTAGCAGACAGAATTATCAACAATGTTAACACTGTGGGTAGAAATGTAGCAGACAGAATTATCAACAATGTTAACACTGTGGGTAGAAATATAGCAGACAGAATTATCAACAATGTTAACACTGTGGGTAGAAATGTAGCAGACAGAATTATCAACAATGTTAACACTGTGGGTAGAAATGTAGCAGACAGAATCATCAACAACATTAACACTGTGGGTAGAAATATAGCAGATAGAATCATCAACAATATTAACACTGTGGGTAGAAATATAGCAGACAGAATCATCAACAATATTTTCCCCTTGGACGCGCTGGATCCGATTTCTTTATATCGTTGAATTTACAAACTAGGATCTCCTTTCCATAACTCAGCTCATTTCAGAGTTCAGCTCTACCTAAGGTACGGTACCACTCACCTGAGGTGCGACTTACAACAGTAGTCTAACCCTCAGGTACCCACTTACTGCAAGGTGAAGAAGGTTTAAGAAGCATTCCAGAAAGATTCCATTCGTGGAGTGATGGAATCCACCTGAGTTACGAGCTAATGTTGTCCTGCAGACAGCACTGGAGAAGAGATTATTATTATAATCAAGGGGGAAGCGCTAAACCCGGAGGATTATACAGCGCCTGGAGGGGGGGATGTGGAAGGCATTCAGGCTTAATTCGGGGAACTGGAGCACAGATCCAATTCCCTAAATCAAGAGCCCCTCACCAACATCAAGGAACCTTCCTTGAGGGGTACTGGAGAAGAGAGACCTCGAAGAACAAGATGGAAGACAAATGGTGAAACTCCAACGTTATGGTGAGTAAGACAATGAGTGAAGAGAGGGTCTTCATTGTGCAACGTTTCTCCACAAATTAACTTCAGGAATAACATGTACCAGATGAAGTCACCTTGTGGTGAAACGTCGTGCGATGAAGACTCCTCCGCAAGCAGTTCGGGGAACAGGCTTTCATCAAGACAATGTTTAGTTTTGTATAGAAGTTTATAAAGCTGCACAAAGAGCGAAACGTAGTCACGAAACAACCTCATTCTGTAAAGTGTCTTCTTCGCTTCGAAAAATAAACTAAACTGAACATTTGAATGAGCATTAGAACAGCCGATGGGAAAAAAGACCTTTCTCTTGCCATATATTCTACCTAACTACACTCACAATACAGAATTTCACAATCTCAAACCAGTCTTTAAATTTGCAAAAGATGTAAAGCGATGAATTGTGGAATTTAACCTCATTACTCCAATAACAAACCTCAATTTGATTAGAGGTAAATTTAATTTTACCACAATAATGCAAACCCGAGTCAACGAAGGTACATCAAAGTTCCCGGAGGCCAGGTCACTTTAAGCTCTTGGAGGCCAGGTCACTTTAAGCTCTTGGAGGCCAGGTCACTTTAAGCTCTTGGAGGCCAGGTCACTTTAAGCTCTTGGAGGCCAGGTCACTTTAAGCTCTTGGAGGCCAGGTCACTTAAACTCCCGGAGGCTAGGTCACTTTAAACTCCCGGAGGCCAGGTCACTTTAAACTCCCGGAGGGCAGGTCACTTTAAGCTCCCGGAGGCCAGGTCACTTTAAGCTCCCGGAGGCCAGGTCACTTTAAACTCCCGGAGGCCAGGTCACTTTAAGCTCCCGGAGGCTAGGTCACTTTAAACTCCCGGAGGCCAGGTCACTTTAAACTCCCGGAGGCCAGGTCACTTTAAACTCCCGGAGGCCAGGTCACTTTAAACTCCCGGAGGCCAGGTCACTTTAAACTCCCGGAGGCCAGGTCACTTTAAACTCCCGGAGGCCAGGTCACTTTAAGCCACGATGCTGCAACTCTGCTCAGGTCGGTCCAGCTGACAAGGCAAACTGATATAGCGGAAACTTTCTGTTCCCCTAAATATTTATTGATATTATGGAAATATCGCGAACAAGAGATACAAGATGGAAAGCAACCACGGGCGAGTTGAATGATAGCTCTAGGCCTTAGTTGCCATTAACACATCATGAGGAGCTTGCACTGCTGCAGAAAAGAGGAGGTCGAAGCAAATACAATCACAGAGAACGCCAGTATTTGCTTGGGCCTCATTCTCTTCTTTGCACACCGCAAGCTCCTGATGACGTGTTGATTACAACACGAAAGGCCTAGAGCTATCGTTCAACTCCCCCCCCCCCCTGGTTATTTTGCATTATTGATACAAGGCGTTCAGAAAGAAAAGCAACTCGTGAATGACGTGTTCTTATAAATTACAAAAAATAAACGTGCTGGTTCTTAAGGTTATAACTATAATAAGTGTTCCAAACCTCAACAAATTTCCCTGAATGAAACAGAAAAAAATTTCACACAAAGATCTGTGTAGCTTCTCGTGGTGTCACTGAAGAGCCGGGGATTGTACCTCTGATGGGATTGTACCTCTGATGGGATTGTACCTCTGATGGGATTGTACCTCTGATGGGATTGTACCTCTGATGGGATTGTACCTCTGATGGGTTTGTACCTCTGATGGGATTGTACCTCTGATGGGTTTGTACCTCTGATGGGATTGTACCTCTGATGGGTTTGTACCTCTGATGGGATTGTACCTCTGATGGGTTTGTACCTCTGATGGGATTGTACCTCTGATGGGATTGTACCTCTGATGGGTTTGTACCTCTGATGGGATTGTACCTCTGATGGGATTGTACCTCTGATGGGTTTGTACCTCTGATGGGATTGTACCTCTGATGGGATTGTACCTCTGATGGGATTGTACCTCTGATGGGATTGTACCTCTGATGGGATTGTACCTCTGATGGGATGGTACCTCTGATGGGATTGTACCTCTGATGGGATTGTACCTCTGATGGGATTGTACCTCTGATGGGATTGTACCTCTGATGGGATTGTACCTCTGATGGGATTGTACCTCTGATGGGATTGTACCTCTGATGGGATTGTACCTCTGATGGGATTGTACCTCTGATGGGATTGTACCTCTGATGGGATTGTACCTCTGATGGGATTGTACCTCTGATGGGATTGTACCTCTGATGGGATTGTACCTCTGATGGGATTGTACCTCTGATGGGATTGTACCTCTGATGGGATTGTACCTCTGATGGGATTGTACCTCTGATGGGATTGTACCTCTGATGGGATTGTACCTCTGATGGGATTGTACCTCTGATGGGATTGTACCTCTGATGGGATTGTACCTCTGATGGGATTGTACCTCTGATGGGATTGTACCTCTGATGGGATTGTACCTCTGATGGGATTGTACCTCTGATGGGATTGTACCTCTGATGGGATTGTACCTCTGATGGGATTGTACCTCTGATGGGATTGTACCTCTGATGGGATTGTACCTCTGATGGGATTGTACCTCTGATGGGATTGTACCTCTGATGGGATTGTACCTCTGATGGGATTGTACCTCTGATGGGATTGTACCTCTGATGGGATTGTACCTCTGATGGGATTGTACCTCTGATGGGATTGTACCTCTGATGGGATTGTACCTCTGATGGGATTGTACCTCTGATGGGATTGTACCTCTGATGGGATTGTACCTCTGATGGGATTGTACCTCTGATGGGATTGTACCTCTGATGGGATTGTACCTCTGATGGGATTGTACCTCTGATGGGATTGTACCTCTGATGGGATTGTACCTCTGATGGGATTGTACCTCTGATGGGATTGTACCTCTGATGGGATTGTACCTCTGATGGGATTGTACCTCTGATGGGATTGTACCTCTGATGGGATTGTACCTCTGATGGGATTGTACCTCTGATGGGATTGTACCTCTGATGGGATTGTACCTCTGATGGTAAAAAAATTACAGCATGTGAGAGTACCTGAACAGCATGTGAGAGTACCTGAACAGCAGGTGAGAGTACCAGTACAGCATGTAAGACTACCAGTACAACATGGGAAAGTACCAGTACAGCATGGGAAAGTACCAGTGCAGTAGGTGAGAGTACCAGTACAACATATAAGAGTACCAGTACACCATGTAAGAGTACCACTACAGCATGGGAAAGTACCAGTACAGCAGGTATAAGTACCAGTACAACATGTAAGAGTACCACTACAGCATGGGAAAGTACCAGTACAGCAGGTATAAGTACAACTACAGCAGATAAGAGTACCACTACAGCATGGGAAAGTACCAGTACAGCAGGTATAAGTACCACTACAGCAGATAAGAGTACCACTACAGCATGGGAAAGTACCAGTACAGCAGGTATAAGTACCACTACAGCATGGGAAAGTACCAGTACAGCAGGCATAAGTACCACTACAGCATGGGAAAGTACCAGTACAGCAGGTATAAGTACCACTACAGCATGGGAAAGTACCAGTACAGCAGGCATAAGTACCACTACAGCATGGGAAAGTACCAGTACAGCAGGTAAGAATACCAGTACAGTATGGGAAAGCACCAGTACAGTAGGTAAGAATACCAGTACAGTATGGGAAAGTACCAGTCCGGCTTGTAAGAGTACCAGTACAACAGGTGAATTTAATACGATTATATTAGTGATCTTCTTGTAATAATCTCTTGTCAATATTTTTTTCCTTATACCTCTGTCTTATGAAATTAATATTCTGTAACACACACTATATGTTCTTCATGTGATCTATTATCATTTTCTTCCATTTCCATTACATTTCAATTTGTTTCCTTTTCAACACGCTGGCCGTCTCCCACCGAGGGAGGGTAACCCCCCCAAAAAAGAAACGCTTTCATTATCATTCAACACTTACATCATTCACACATAATCACTGTCTTTGCAGAGACGCTCAGATACAACAGTTTAGATGTCACCCCAAACAGAAAATATCCCGAGCCCCTCCTTTAAAGTGCAGTACACTGTACTTCCTACCTTCAGGACTCAAGTCCGCCTAACCGGTTACCCTGAATCCCTTCACAAAATATTACCCTGCTCACACTCCAACAACCTGTCAGGTCCCAAAAATCATTCCATATATTACATTTATTTGTTTTCAGTTTTATCAGCCTTCTACTGCAACATTCACTGAATATATTTCAAGTCTTGGGGTAGGGATTGAGTCTTTTTTATTTCTTAAGTTTTTCATGGGATTTTTGAATACGTAAAAATTTTTTTGAGTCTTTGTTCCACAGAAGAGCCATTTATGGAAATTAAAAACGTTTTGGGGTAAATAGTGATCCATTTGTGTGTGTGTGTGTGTGTGTGTGTGTGTGTGTGTGTGTGTGTGTGTGTGTGTGTGTGTGTGTGTGTATGTGTGTGTGTTGGTTGATGTATGTGTGTGACTATGTGCACGTGTCAGTCTTGTTTTTCAAGAAAAAAAATCCCTGACCTGTGCCTTTGTAACATAGGCTACACTGCGGAACTTTTGGTTATTTGACCTAGGCCTTGCACTGGCTTACTAACCCGCTCAGTAAAACGTAAACATAGCATCGTGTTAAATCCCCAGATCATCTGGTGACCGATAGTTGTACCGTGGCTTCTCTGACTTAATTACCTCGTTCGTGGCAATCATTTCAGTTAACCAGACTCATTCTAGCCAGCAAATAATTCATATCGTATTGCGACCACGAGTTCTCTGGTGAATTTGTGTGTTCTTTATGTAAATCATTATTCTACCTTGTGTTAAACTCTTGAACATTTGTAAATACTACTTTACACAGTGAAGCGTTGACTGGTGGATGTATATAAAACACAGACATGCTGATTCCTGAGTCGTAAGTCTTTCTTTTTACTGATTCTTGTGTCTCTGTTACTGATCGTTTCTTATAACACAACCCAATGCAGCAGGCCTGCAACACAAGTAATGAAGTAGCAGATTCCAGTACAGAAACTGTGCAACACAACATTTGGAGGCCTACAAGTTATGATTTCGTACATTCCCCACTAAAGCGTCTGTTCGGCACAGACGCTTTGTGCCGAACAAATACTTACTGACAGACTGCCTTTCACTCTAGACAGAGCTTCATGAATCGACGAGGCTCTTCTTAGAGATAATCTTCGTCTCCAAATAAAGCTTTGCTCTGCACATATTTTTTTTACCATATCTCACTGGCCAATGTTGTCTTCCACTGAGAACTGTCTCACAGTGGTGACCCAGGGATGTGTGTGTGTGTTAAGGTATTACTGTCACAGTAGCCACGAGCACTGCTGAAGACTTCGTTAAAATTCCACGCATGTCTTGCCAACTTTAAGCAAATATAAAAAAAAAAAGAAAATTAAAATTGGAAGATAAAAATTCTTATCGTGCCAAAGTGAAAAGTTTTGCGAGAAAGGTAAGTCAGCGAATTTTGTTTACAAAATTACGTAATAGTTTCTCCGATACGCCACGTAATGGCTGGCACATAACAGTAGGTAATCAATGGCGCTTAATATTATGTAACGGTTAGTGACTATGAACGTGAAAGACATAATTATATGCAAAGGTTCGCAACTAACATTAAGTAATGTGAAAAATAAGACATATATTCTAAAGATGGATATCTTACAGTAACGATAACCTAATGACGCTCATGTGTCTTCAACTACAACTCGCCGGTATTATATACCATCAATATGATCAAACAATGTGAAACAAATCAATAATGGTTACAAAATTCGACGTAAAGGCGAAACAAAACGATACTGAAGGACAGTCACTTAAATACAACAATACTAGTTTGTACACAGGTTTATGGCTGACATGCAGGTGAATGTATGAATACTAGTATTAGTGTATATTAAGCAAAATTATGTTTACAAAGGAAAGTATTCACAAGGGAAAGTATTCACAAGCATACAAGTGATGATACACATGCAGGTGATGTCATATAAACAGATAAGGGATAGATACGAGTGGCAGGATCCTGAAAAAAAAATATAAGGATGTGAGCAATTATAGAAGGTGGTACAACTTTTCATTGTCTCTGTCAAACATATCAAATATTTTGTTCCCTATATACCACCTAACTTCAAAATGAACATAACTCCCAATGAAAATATAAAACGTGAGACATTATATGGCGTAGTTTTGTTACCTCTGACTTCAAAAGCGGCATCATTTCTCGCAACATCATACAGGACAGACCCCTCGTTCAAGGGTAAATTACGAGCACTGACGCTGCACTCGCTTAAAAAGCGTAGAATAGAGACTGATGTGATTATATTGTCCACATGGATGAAAGGGAATATAAATCAGGCGTTGAAAATATTAAATCGAGGTAAAATTTGCATCAATTATTTTTAATTTAATAAATTTAGATTTACTAGGGTTGTAGATGAGAATTGGTTCAGTTATATTATTATTGTTATTATTATTATTATTATTATTATTATTATTATTATTATTATTATTATTATTATTATTATTATTATTATTATTATTATTATTATTATTATTATTATTATTATTGGTAGTAGTATTATTATCATTATTACAGTGGCTAACCCACACCACACAAGCAGTGGGTGACTCACACCACACAAGCAATGGGCTACCCACACCACACAAGCAGTAGGTGACCCACACCACACAAGCAATGGGCTACCCACACCACACAAGCAGTGGGTGACCCACACCACACAAGCAGTGGGTGACCCACACGACACAAGCAGTGGGTGACCCACACCACACAAGCAGTGGGTGACCCACACGACACAAGGAGTGGGTGACCCACACCACACAAGCTATACATTTATACGTGTATGCTTATACATATGCCCCTGGATATGTATATATATCGCAGAACTCGGAATGATAATTCGAATGTACATCAAAGGAGGTCCTTAGGAAACGTGGTTGAGGCCTTTCAGTGGAAACTGTCGTCAGAAGCTTGTTCATTCTGTGAAGTAGCAATGATTTTACTAGGAATTCAAAGAATCAAGGAAAAGTTAGCTGCATCGCTGATGCTAATCACAAGAAACCTATGTAAAGGTAGTTAGAAAAATTCTTGAGTGTTCTTCTGGAATTAGTTTGAGTATTTCTCTTCACCTACGACATATTATTATTTTTATTATTGTTATTATTACATAAATAATCCGCACATAGAAGAGAGGAGCTTAAGAAGACGTTTCGGTCTGACTTGGACCATTTATAAAGTCACATTAAAGTCAGTGTGACTTCGTAAATGGTCTAAGTCGGACCGAAACGTTGTCGTAAGCTCCTTTCTTCTATGTGCGGGTTATTTGTGTATCGTTCCAGTCATGGTATTATGCCTTTTTTGATTATTTATTATTATTATTATTATTATTATTATTATTATTATTATTATTATTATTATTCCGTTTAGACAGATTTATTTATTGGTGCAGTTTTGATGAGAACTTTACAGACACGCAGTTATAATTTGTAGATGGAAATATAAGTTGTGGAGTTCTTCAATCTTATCGGAGGATGGACGGGAACCAAAGATGAGACAGGCATTTTTTCTCTCTGGATTGCCACACCACATTACTGGAAGAGGAAGGTGGCAGCCCTTGGGTTTCTCGTGGTTTCGATAAGCTTAGTACCTAATTCTTTCACAGGAAATTTGTAACATTCTTTCCCCAGAGGCCAAGTGTCTGCGATTTCTTCGGGACAAAATATACCTAACTGTTAAGTTTGTGTTCTGTTCCTATGATCATCAGCACCGCCCTGCTGACCGACAGTGAACTGAATGTAGGTGTCGGTTAGATTAAATACACATGTATAGTCATACAACAACAGTCCGCCGTTCGTTCAGGATATATTCGCCAGATCAGGACGCAAGTGTAACTAATGTGACATTTTATTGTGAAAACGTTTCGCTCTCCAGGAGCTTTGTCAAGCCGTTACATTAGTTGCACTTGTGTCGGTAATTCTGCCAACATTAATACACGGAAAGAATGCTTTGAAGACAGTCCCAGAGGATATACGCATGATCACTTTGCTCAGTCCAGCAGAAAGTGTGGCTTGAAGTCATTGTGAACCGTTAAGAGAAAGAATTAGAAGTTTTCCAATATTGATTTAAAAATGGTATTATTCTCGCTTTGTTTGGGGGATTTCAAAGAATGGGGAGCGTCGTGAGGGGTAGGTTAGTGTAGGCAGGTATAGGCATCTGGAAGAACGCAGCGTGGGAGTCAATGTTTCACATCCTAATTTCCATCCTTTCAAAGTCGGTAATTTTTTCCCCTGTAATCTCTTTATGTTACTGGACCCAAGTGGAGGTCCACTGAGAGTCCTCTCAGTGGGATTAATGCCTTGTTCTCTTTGCACGACGGTGTTATTTGCTCTATAGTGGATTTGCTGGAGGGAACTGTTTCTATTTGGATGGGGTTAGGGAGAGGCATAGACCCTATCCGTGTTCTTTAATTTTTCTGAAATCCTCTTATGGAGTCACTGGTGCCATCATCTAGGAACCAGCTGTTGGGCTCACTGGCCAGCTCCTTGGTAGCTTTATTGATGGCTACGCACAAGTCGATTTAATTTTCACCTAAGTGAAATTTCGGTGTAGTGTTGTAGCAGGAGTGGATGAACGAATAAAGGGCAAGGAAATATTGGTAAACAGCGCTTAGAGCAGCCTTCATTTATTCAATGATATATATAGCAAGTTGGTAACGTATGCGCGTGCATCATGGGCTCACGTCGTCCCAAGATAAGCTTCTCCAACAGAGTCAAGATAAAACCATCCAGTGGTACTATCAATGACTCCACCAATCTTGCCCTTGCTGTGGTAATCAGATTAATACCATCCTCTCACTCCACGAAGCCTTCATTATTGTCTGTGAAGACGATGTTGAAGCTGAAAAACTACTGACCTCCTCCGCTTTGTCCACTCTATCAGATCGTGGCTTCAAAGTCATGTCCTCTCCTGCCTTACGGGCTAAGAGGACTGTCTACTTGAAGAGACTTGACAAACTGATTACCATACAACCTGTTGAAGACCTAAAGACCTCCATAGAAGAACAAAATCCCTGGGCTACAGTTGAAAGCATCACCAAGATTCCTACTGCCTCCTCCATGATGAAAATCACTTTTACTGATGTGACAATGGTTGCCCAAGCTATGGCTGAAGGCCTGGTCATATACTATTACTTCATTAACTCCAGTCATATGTACGCCTTGACGCCCTAAAAAAGAAACAACTCTATACAATGCAAGAACTATACATGCCAGATAGAGAACATCCTATACAAGTTGTAAATACCACGGATTATATCATCAATACTCCTCCTCACAGGACTCAAAGAATGACTCTCCCACAGAGGGTCCGTCGTTTTATACATAAAGCTGATTACCCTCGACCCATGATATTGAGCAACCTCCCTGATGAAGAAGATTGGGTAACACCAGAACCCTTCTATGTATACTGAGAACATCATCGCCCCCAATTAGGGAGATATCTTATATAACAATTTAATGTAAAAATTATGCTATTTACTATGGCTGGACACCACCTGTAAGAAGCCATTGTCACGTAATTCTATAAACTGGCCAGAAAATTATTGCCTTCATTGTCGCATACATATCCGTTGTGCAATCGCAAAAAAAAAAAAAAAAAAAAAAAAAAAAAAAAAAAGCAATTGCAACTTGTATAACTACTACCAATTCAGAGTCATGTACTTATATATCTGTTATATCTATGTGACTCTGATGGGTTAGTCTTATACCTCTTAAAGAATATCTTATCATTTCACGTACACTTTTTAAATTACACCAAAGTGGTTGGGCCACTTGCCTTTTATATCCTACCTCTCTCCCCCCTCCCACCCTTTTCCAAAATTTCTATCCTTACCCATCCTTCTTCCTTACCCATCTCACCAAAGCTCTGGTCTGGACAAGAAACAAGAAACAAGTCATATTGAAGCTGAGCGGTACCATCATATTACTCAGTGCTGGAGTTGCTACTCTTACCTACACTCTGCAAAAGACTGCCCCACAAAAGACAAAAAGTTCTGCTCTACCTGCTCTGCCACGATTCCAAGACTTGTACTTCTACTGCCCCACTTAAGTGTCTCAACTGCAAAAACAATCACCATACTCTCGCTGCAAAGTGCCCCACTCGTCGTGAAATTCTGAAAAAAAGCCAAGAAGCAGAACAGAAGAAGACACCTTCCAAGTCACCTAATTATGCTGCCATCACCAAACTCCAGGCCGACACAACGAAACTTTTAAAAGCTACCCAACCCTCCACCACTACACCAGCTTATGAACCTACGAAAATTCATTACTGTATGCTATATGCACACATGCATAATAAGGCGTTACCAGGCTCCTTCAACACTGTTATTAACGAGCTCTTCCGATTGAACAACATGCCAAACTTTACTTTCCCAGACTCTCCACCATCTGCCGACATCATCAAGCTCACCAAAGAATTAGGCAACATCACAACACCTGAAATTCCATCTCCAAGAAACAACCAATCAGCGACTTCCAATATCACCACCGCTGTGGACCAATCACCTGAGTCTTCCACCTCTGCTACTACTTCTAATGAACCACCTGCTTCATCTCCAACTCAACCACCAAAAGCCAAGAAAGCTAAGACACTTCCTCCTGAAAATCTACCTCAAGATACTCGAAGACCTGAAGAAATGGAAGAGGAAACAATATTTAGACCAACTGAACCCCTCACCTTCTGTACATATAACCCTCACACCCTGTCGCTATATGCACCTCAGGTCATCTATTCCATGCACCATGGTAGTATCAAGTACACTGTTGCTCCTGGATGCGATCCCCACACTGAAACTGCCCTAATTGCAGACTTAGAAAAAGACAGCAAAAGTCTGCTCAAACTTAGTTTATTATCGAAACCTGCTTTCAAAAGACTTCAAAATGGCTCTACGACAGGAACGAAAAACTAACAAAACGCAGATATGAAGAGTGTTATCCACCAATCAACGCTGATCCTCTCTCCTCTCTGCATACTTAACCAATCACATTGAAGCATGCCTCCCTCTCCATCCCACTTACCGCCGATCTCAAGCAACCAATCGCCGACCAGATCTACAGATTAACCACCATGATGCAGCCTGCACAGCTTGCCCACGTCGTCCACATTCTCAGCCAAGTCCTGTTCTCTCCAGCTCTATCCCACAATAGTCTCAGCTGCTGGGTTAAGCCCTGGCTCTATTTCTACAACTAGGAACATTCCTCTCCTTCGCTATTCTTCGTCTGACCCGTCTTCCCCACTCATCCCATTGGGATCTTACCTGAACTTGTTCGTTCGTTCGTTCATCATGGGCTGCTGCTTACCAGCTGTGTGGAATCGCAAACCCCCAACTGAGATGGTACCAAGAGGGTAGCCGGAGGAGGTTGCCATCAGTGATGGGCCTGATACCTCCATCTCAGTGAACATAGGGATGCTCAAAGAGGCCTTATAGTCTCAGAAATAACACTTGCGAGATAAAAAAATAACAGCAGATCTTGTCAGCTAGGACATAAGACTCTCTGTAACATCTTCATCTGCTGCTTTCAGCATTTGTTTGAAGTGCAGTGGTCTTAAACACATGAAACTACCTGTAAATCCAGGCGGAGAGGATAAGCAGCTTCGTGCACTTCTGATTCTTGGACTGTTAACGGTTCTGTTGTGGGTTGCATAGTGGCAGGAGTCATTGATGTTGTCTGCTGCTCTGGGTGAGCGTTTGTCCTGTGCTGCCTCAGCTCTGGTAAAATCTCTGGTGGCATTTTTTTCCTCACTAGTAATTAGTTTGATTTCTCTCTCTCTCTATCTCTCTCTCTCTCTTTCTAAACACACACACACACACACACACACACGCACACACACACACACACACACACACACACACACACACACACACACACACACACACACATATATATATATATCTATATATATATATATATATATATCTATATATCTATATATATATATATATATATATATATATATATATATATATATATATATATATATATATATATATATATATGCTGTAAGATCACAGTAAACAGGTGATATCACAATATGAAAAACAACCACTGTGAAAGAATAGCGAAATTCAAATCGCTTTCGTGACTTCTCACATTATCAAGGAACTACAAAAAAAATCACAGGAAAGCATATAAAGGGCCAAGACTACACCTCACCGTCACGTCACCACAACAAAGCTACACCTGACGCGCGACAACACCCGACTCTGTGAAACCCCCATTACCTTACCCAAGAATAAAGATTTATTGCTTATTTAATGTATCATTAAATTCTTCCCAGATTTTATTAATTATAAATGAACCCAATTTATATAAACCCAAGGAAATATTCATATTATTTTCAAAACTGCTTTTTATGAAAAAAAAAGATTCAATTATATTCCTGTCGACCATGGACTTGCTTGATACAACTTTCTCAGCCTTTTGAAAATCAATTGGATGGTTAAAATCTTTCACATGAATAAATAGAGCATTAGAATCTTGTCCGGTTCTAATGCTATATTTATGTTCTTTTAATCTTAGTTCGAGACTTTTACCAATTTGATCGCAGAAAGCTGTCACAAAACATGGTTATCACTGATGATCAACAATCATCAATTATTCCTATACTAGAGACACGATCACTTTAATCACCACAATCGTCACTTAGCTTAAAATCACCTTAATCGTCCGTAATGGCGCGACACATCCAGAGCTGCACTCCACACCAGAGAGCCTGGTCCTCCGTGTCTCTGCAAGTGTCCGCTAACTCATTACTAACACAACACTCTCTCTTTGAGTGTGCTAATAATTTTCCCAGTGCTAGGGTTTGGGTGAGATTGGTGGGAGGGGAGAGAGGGAGAGAAAGAGAGAGACAGAGAGACGGAGAAACAAGTGAAGTCTACTGCATGATAAATTAAACACATGTGATAAATTAGACACATGTGCAACACTTGGATATCTTCATTGTGCAAATGTTACGCCACACGGTGGCTTCATCAGTCCAATACAAAGAAGAATGATGAAGATCAGAAGGAGTTGAGGCAATTAACTCCACTGTAATTAGTCCATCAATTCTATTCTCAAAGCTTGGAACATTCCGCATTTGGTCTTGTGTTTCCTTGCAGCGGTGATCTTGATATTTCCATTAAGTACATTTAATTGGAACGTACAGGAATGGGAGGTTTCCTTCACCTCCCCATTCATCTTTGAATCTGATGGAAGGATGTCAATGGGAAATTGAATGAAGGAAAGATGTCTCTACCTTCCCTGCCATTATGACGACCAGGGTTGATGGTACCAGTACAACACCACACACATGGTACCAGTACAACACCACACACATGGTACCAGTACAACACCACACACATGGTACCAGTACAACACCACACACATGGTACCAGTACAACACCACACACATGGTACCAGTACAACACCACACACATGGTACCAGTACAACACCACACACATGGTACCAGTACAACACCACACACATGGTACCAGTACAACACCACAAACATGGTACCAGTACAACACCACACACATGGTACCAGTACAACACCACACACATGGTACCAGTACAACACCACACACATGGTACCAGTACAACACCACACACATGGTACCAGTACAACACCACACACATAAGGTGGACACTCCGAGACATACATTACTAAAAAAATATTATGTAATATCTTCTATATTTATTTAGGTGATGAAATATCATGAATAATATTTTCCGTGGTCTACATTAACCACAGTGGTTTGAGTCTACATTAACCACAGTGGATTGTGTCTACATTAACCACAGTGGTTTGTGTCTACATTAACCACAGTGGATTGTGTCTACATTAACCACAGTGGTTTGTGTCTACATTATCCACAGTAGTTTGTGTCTACATTAACCACAGTGGTTTGTGTCTACATTAACCACAGTAGTTTGTGTCTACATTAACCACAGTAGTTTGTGTCTACATTAACCACAGTGGTTTGTGTCTACATTAACCACAGTAGTTTGTGTCTACATTAACCACAGTAGTTTGTGTCTACATTAACCACAGTGGTTTGTATCTACATTAACCACAGTAGTTTGTGTCTACATTAACCACAGTGGTTTGTGTCTACATTAACCACAGTGGTTTGTGTCTACATTAACCACAGTGGTTTGTGTCTACATTAACCACAGTGGTTTGTGTCTACATTATCCACAGTGGTTTGTGTCTACATTAACCACAGTGGTTTGTGTCTAAATTAACCATAGTGGTTTGTGTCTACATTAACCACAGTGGTTTGTGTCTACATTAACCACAGTAGTTTGTGTCTACATTATCCACAGTGGTTTGTGTCTACATTAACCACAGTGGTTTGTTTTCACATTAACCACAGTGGTTAATTTCTACATTAACCACAGTGGTTAATTTCTACATTAATTAATGTGGTTTACTTTTACACTAACTGCAGTGGTTTAATTCTACATTAACTGTGGTGGTTTATTTCTACATTAACTACAGTGGTTTGTTTTACAAACCCAAATGCTTACCATATCTTTCTCACGCAACTCAGGCTCACGTATGTAAGAGATCTTAGTTAGGTACGTAAATGCTTAGTTAGGTACGTAAATGCTTAGTTAGGTACGTAAATGCTTAGTTAGGTACGTAAATGCTTAGTTAGGTACGTAAATGCTTAGTTAGGTACGTAAATGCTTAGTTAGGTACGTAAATGCTTAGTTAGGTACGTAAATGCTTAGTTAGGTACGTAAATGCTTAGTTAGGTACGTAAATGCTTAGTTAGGAACGTAAATGCTTAGTTAGGTACGTAAATGCTTAGTTAGGCACGTAAATGCTTAGTTAGGTACGTAAATGCTTCTTGTTAAATCTTATCTCGGAGAGTAATGGCTGATGTAGCAAATAGATACAAGTAACGTAACAGTTTAATAGCTAACACTAAGTCCGTATTTCGTCACTTGAAAGCAATGCAGCGAGAGTGCTTGCAATGTTGTGAGTAGTACTGACGAAAAGGCCAATACGGGCATTAAGACTGATCAAGCCTTTATTAAGGCTGAATAGAGGCTTGGTGTGCTCCCTTTGTATAACTGTTAGGTGTAAAAGGGTGAATTAACCGAGCACAAACGCAAGAGAAAGAAGGACTTCTGCAACGACAGATGAGAACAGTGCTTCTAACATGTACGTGATTGTGGCCACAATCACGTACAGTGCTTATGGCATGTACGTGATTGTGGCCACAATCACGAACAGTGCTTATGGCATGTACGTGATTGTGGCCACAATCACGAACAGTGCTTCTGGCATGTACGTGATTGTGGCCACAATCAAAACACTCTGTCTGATTATTATGTAAAGCGACAACTTTTGAAATGTAATTAATCCTTAGTATGACTGAAGAGCAATTTCAACTGTGGTGATGGTGACACGCCACAGTAGTGATGGTGACACACCACAGTAGTGATGGTGACACACCACAGTAGTGATGGTGACACACCACAGTAGTGATGGTGACACACCACAGTAGTGATGGTGACACACCACAGTAGTGATGGTGACACACCACAGTAGTGATGGTGACACACCACAGTAGTGATGGTGACACACCACAGTAGTGATGGTGACACACCACAGTAGTGATGGTGACACACCACAGTAGTGATGGTGACACACCACAGTAGTGATGGTGACACACCACAGTAGTGATGGTGACACACCACAGTAGTGATGGTGACACGCCACAGTAGTGATGGTGACACGCCACAGTAGTGATGGTGACACACCACAGTAGTGATGGTGGCACACCACAGTAGTGATGGCGACACACCACAGTAGTAATGGTGATACACCACAGTAGTGATGGTGACACACCACAGCAGTGATGGTGATACACCACAGTAGTGATGGTGACACACCACAGCAGTGATGGTGACACACCACAGTAATGATGGTGACACACCACAGTAGTGATGGTGACACACCACAGTAGTGATGGTGACACAGCACAGTAGTGATGGTGACACACCACAGTAGTGATGGTGACACACCACAGTAGTGATGGTGACACACCACAGTAGTGATGGTGACACACCACAGTAGTGATGGTGACACACCACAGTAGTGATGGTGACACACCACAGTAGTGATGGTGACACACCACAGTAGTGATGGTGACACACCACAGTAGTGATGGTGACACACCACAGTAGTGATGGTGGCACACCACAGTAGTGATAGTGACACACCACAGTAGTGGTGACACACCAGTATAGTGATGGTGACACACCACTGTAGTGATGGTGACACACCACTGCATTGATGGTGACACACCACAGTAGTGCTGGTAACACACCACTATATTGATGGTGACACAACACTGTAGTGATGACACCACTACAGTGTTGGTGACACCAGTGCACTGATAGTAACACCACTGTACTGATGGTGGCACCACTACAGTTAAGATGGCACTATTGTACTGGTGGTAACACCACTACAGTGATTGTGACACCATTGTTCTGCTGGTAGCACCACTGTGCTGATGGTAAAACCACTGTGCTGATGGCGACACCACTGTAGTGATGGTGACACAATAGTTCACGGTCAAGTAACTGGTCTTCTTCGAGTACCTGATGGTGAGATGACGCTAAGCCTTAAGGACGCTACATTGTAGCCAGATCAATTCAATCTTCACGTGACGTTTCGTTCAGGTTTCTCAGTGAACCTCAGGCTCGAGTGAAACGCTTTGCGTTAAAATTCACATTTGAGCGAGACATCTTGCCATGTAGACTCTTCTTGCTAAAAGTCTTCGCTAAACAATAAATATAAACAACGTCAGCCCGCTATGTAAACAACTCACTAAGAAGCAATTAACTTGGGATTTCAAGGGCGGCTTCGATCCTCTCTTGTTTTATGTCCATCGATTCGGTTATTTCTTTTTTATCTTAACGATGTCGCTATAGTGATGAAGGCTAAAGCCATTAAGTGCGTGTGTGTGTGTGTGTGCGTGCGTTTGAGTACTCACTTATTTGGACTCACCTATTTGTGGTTGCAGGGGTCGATTCATAGCTCCTGGCCCTGCCTCTTCACTGATTGCTACTAGGTCCTCTCTCTCTCTCCCTGCTCCATGAGCTCCATCAAACCTCGTCTTAAAACTATGTATGGTTCCCGCCTCCACTACGTCACTTTCTAGACTTTTCCACTTCCTGACAACTCTTTGACTGAAGAAATACTTCCTAACATCTCTTTGATTCATCTGAGTCTTCAATTTCCAATTGTGACCCCTTGATTCTGTGTCCCATCTCTGGAACATCCTGCCTTTGTCCACCTTGTCTATTCCGCGCAGTATTTTATATGTCGTAATCATGTCTTCCCTGGGCCTCCTGTCCTCTAGTGTCTTCAGGCCAATTTCCCTTAACCTTTCCTCGTAGGACAATCCCCTTAGCTCTGGGATTAATCTTGTTGCAAACCTTTGCACTTTCTCTAATTTCTTGATTTTCTTGACCAGGTGTGGATTCCAAACTGGTGCTGCATACTCCAATATGGGCCTGACGTATATGGTGTACAGAGTCTTGAACGATTCCTTACTGGGGTATCGGAACGCTATCCTTCGGTTTGCCAGACGCCTGTAAGCTGCAGCAGCAATCTGATTGATGTGCGCGTCAGATGTGCTCGGTATTATAGTCACACCAAAATCTTTTTTCTTGAGTGAGGTTTGCAGTCTTTGGCCACCTAGACTATATTGTGTCTGTGGTCTTCTTTGCCCTTCCCCGATCTTCATGACTTTTCATTTGGCAGGGTTAAATTCAAGGAGCCAGTTGCTGGACCAGGCTTGTAGCCTGTTCAGGTCTCTTTGTAGTCCTGCCTGATCCTCCCTGTGGAACCCCGCTTGTCACAGGCGCCCACTCTGACACCTCGTCACGTACCATGACTCGTAGTTGCCTCCCTGTCAGGTATTCTCTGATCCATTGCAGTGCCTTTCCAGTTATATGTGCCTGATCCTCTAGCTTTTGCATTAACTTCTTGTGAGGAACTGTGTGGAAGGCCTTCTTGCAGCACAAGAAAATGCAGTCTATCCACCCCTCTCTTTCTTGTCTTACTTCTGTCACCTTGTCATAAAACTCCAGTAGGTTTGTGACACAGGATTTTCCTTCCCTGAAACTGTGCTGATTGTCGATTATATGCTTGTTTCTTCCCAAGTGCTCCACCACTCTCCTTCCGATGATCCACTCCATGACTTGCATACTATACACGTTAGTGACATAAGTCTGTAGTTTAATGTCTCGTGTCTGTCTCATTTTCAAAAAATTGGGACTACATTTGCCATCTTCCATACCTCAGAGAGTTGCCCAGTTTCAATGGATGTGTTGAAGATCTTTGTTAGTGTCACACACAACATCTCTGCTCCCTCTCTAAGGACCCACGGAGAGATGTCTGGTCCCACCGCCTTTGAGGTATCAAGCTCACATAGCATCTTCTTCACCTCCTCCTCGGTTATGTGTACCTTGTCCAGCACTTGCTGATGTACCTCCCTGTTCTGATTTCCTGGAGTCCTACCAGTTTCCACTGTAAATACTTCTTTAAATCTCATGTTGAGCTCCTCACATACCTCTTGGTCGTTTCTTGTGAGTTCCCCATCATCCTTCCTCAGTCTGATTACCTGGGCCTTGGCTGTTGTTTTCCTCTTGATGTGGCTATACAACAGCTTTGGGTCAGACTTGACTTTCGATGCTACGTCATTTTCGTATTGTTCCTGAGCCTCCCTTCTCATCTGTGCATATTCGTTTCTGGCTCTTCAGCTGATCTCTTTATTTTCCTGGGTCCTTTGTCTTCTGTACCTTTTCCATTCTCTCTACACCTTTGGGTGAACCAAGGACCCGTTCTGGTCTTCCCATTATTTCTGTTTCCTTTGGGAACAAACCTCTCCTCTGCCTCCTTGCATTTTGTTGTCACATAGTCCATCAATTCTTTTACTGGTTTTCCTGCCAGTTCTCTCTCCCACTGAACGTCCCACTGAACCTAACGAAAAAATATATTTCATTGTGTTTGTTTAGTATTAAATTATTGTAAATGAATCTAAAATATATTTAGTTGGATTAGGCTAAAATAAATTGCGCTTGTTATAATAAGGTTAGGTAAGTTTTCTAAGATTCTGTTGATGCAAAATTATAAATTTTTACATTAACATTAATGAAAAAAATATATCTTTAAACGTATCAGAGAAAATTTTAGAAAGGACTTAATTTTAAATGAGTTCTTACTAATTGACCAGTTTTACATATGCGGCACGACATATATATATATATATATATATATATATATATATATATATATATATATATATATATATATATATATATATATATATATATATATATATATATATATATATATATATATATATATATAAGAAAATGCAAGTACAGGGACATAAGCCAACAGTATCAATTTATTCCAGTGGGATCAGAGACCTTGGGATCATGGAGGAAAAAATGCCACACGTTTCTGTAAAGAATTGGGTTCCAGACTCATCGACACCACCAGGGACCCAAGGGCAGCCACTTTCATGTTCCAGCGCCTCAGCGTAGCCATCCAGAGGGGAAATGCTTGCTGCATACTTGGCTCACGTCCACCCTCGGAGGAGCTGGAGGAAATTCATGATCTTTGATACATTGTGCCATTGTATTCATGGTTATGTTTTTTCTGTAAATGTATTCTGTTTATTAATAAATGTTCACATAGAATATAATGTATATAGGGGGTGGTAGGAGGTTACCTGGAGGTTACCTGCAGGTTATTCCGGGGATCAACGCCCCCGCGTACCCTGAGGTACGTTTATTGTCTTCTCTGAGGATGAGGGTCCCCATTCCAGCTATAGAGGTGGTACTTCCCTATCTATCTATCTATCTATGTATATATATATATATATATATATATATATATATATATATATATATATATATATATATATATATATATATATATATATATATATATATATATATATATATATATATACTAAATGACAACAATATTTTCACTCTTTGCTTGACGTATTACACAGGGTTAGTCTAGGTTAGCAGCACACACAGTGTCTTCGCCCAAGACTGGACGTCTACCAGAGCAACACATCTGTGCAACTATGAGACGTAAAACAGCTAAAGACACAATCTCTCTAACAAGCACTTCCAGCCACTAGAAGGTTTTGAGAACACTTTCTCTTTACTTTTTCTTTAGCTCTCTGATTACCAGGATTATTATTTTATTATTATTATTATTATTATTATTATTATTATTATTATTATTATTATTATTATTATTATTATTATTATTATTATTATTATTATTATTATTATTTGTAAGTATATTTACTATATTCGCTGAACCCGTACGGGTTATAAAGAGCTACAAGGCCGATAGGCGCTCTCGATAAAGCGAAGCAGAGTCGAGGATGAACTAACAATGGACAGTTAAAGTTGCAGTAACAAGTCAATTTCAGTCCTAAAAAAAAGAGTGACAATGTGTGTCTGTGTTGAAGATCCTAAGGAGAGACCAGCGCTGAGTTCTACGCACTCTTTGATAGAGAGACGTTTCGCCCTACCAAGGGCTTTATCAGTTTGTTGAACGAAGAGTCAAAGATGCCCAGGCGTTGCACATGTGCCTTTATTGTCAATCTGCCAGTATTATATAGCTTTGATCTAAGTATTCGGTCAAAGGATGTTTGACGGTCAATCTACAGGTGACAGGTTTCAGAAAGGCACCGGGGACTCTCCGTGACAGCTGTCTCTCTCCTGTGGTCAATATGCAGTCGCGTGAGAACAGTCTCCTCTAAACACGACAGCCATGAAAGGAAGTCGACCAGAAACTATAACCGTGGTTTGATCAATAACAGTTTGTTCTCTAACTCGGACCAGCGACACTGCCATCGATCTCCAATGCCCAGAGACAATAACTGGAAAATTGTATTAAAAAAAATATGCGATTGATTCTGAGTTGTGAAATGTGCAATAGAGTCTGAAAGTTCATTCCCAGGACTTAGAATGACCGGAAACCCAGCAAAACACAGTGAATGTGTGCTTATTGAAGATGTGACGAAGTTAACATTGAATAAAACTGACTAGGAGATATGATAAGTCACAGGTTTGAAGCTCTTGTGGGAAGAGACGCAGTGGTGATAATAGCTGCAAGAAGTGCGTATAACTTTGATGAGAATACTAGCTATATCTGTTAAGAGGTCTTGTATCCTATCCTGAAAATTTGCTGGGTCTCTTTCACCATCAGATAATTTAGAACAGCAGTAGCTGCGTATCCATAACAGAGAAATGAGATGTTGGAAAGGAGAGGAAGGAAGGCAGGATGGAGAGACAGTGTCATCATCGGTACCTCTCAAGGAGGAATGGGAAGGAAATGAACAGGGGTGAAAGAAAAGGGAAAGCAGATTGGAAGAAGCGACTAGAGACCGAAGGCGGAGATTAAAAGGACGTAATAAAAAAGAACGACGATTGAAAGTGTCAACTTTACTGCCGTCTGTTATTATTATATAGGTCACAGGGTTATGAAGAATATGAAAAACAGCGACATAACTGCGTCACTAAGTACAGTCATTTCACGAAGGAACATTACACTACATACAGGCTTTCGAATGGGGACGAACGAAAGGCACCGAGACACATACATTCTTGATAATGAACGACGTCAAGCGTGGAAAGGATTGCAGTTGAAGCAGATGAATACACCTGAGTTTCATAATCACGCTCTGATTGAACTACGGCCATATTAAGACGATAAAGAACTCGCTTATCGGCCTTCCAGGTAAAATGCAAAGTTCTTTTTAATTAAGTAAACTCAGTCTTCTAAGACACCTTTCAGGGCTGTCACATGGGCTTTCCATGACAACCTATGATAAGAGTTTGGCAGACCGAGGTAGGAAACCCACACAGGAAGAGTATGAGGAGGAACGGGGGGCCTAAAGAGTACTCTCGAGTTCATTTTGGATACAAAGAACTGTCAGTGGCGTGATGTAGTCCGGTTAGACGTATCGTTTTGTCTCTGTAAGGTGGTGGATACTTAATGGTTGTCCCAGCACAAGCAATTGTGAAGTTATCCACGTATAAAAGAAGACCAAATACCACCAAATCTCTCCTAATGACCTGTAAAACAGAGATAGTTAAGCCGTAGCGATCTCTTCTTGCTTCGCCTCCAACACCCGCAAAGTTCTTCTCGTTTGAGTTTAAAAGACACGTAATGCAGGTCAAGCTTTTATTTTAGAACACATTTACTAGTGAAACCTCGTCTAAAATAAAGGTTTCCTCTTCACTGTGTGTCTTCATATCAGCTTGTCGATTTGTGTCACCAGTCAACACCTAGTCTGTTTTATCGTGATTTGTACAGGAATATCTTGATTTACTTTAGCTTATCGTCAAAAGGCTGTATATGTGCAGAAAAAACAAATGCCATTTATTATAATAAACATAACACAATGACAACTCCCACTGCCATCACAAAAAAAAAATTGAAATGAGTATTAATATCTTAGAGCCCAGGAAACCACTGTGTAACAGCATTAATTGATAAAGAACGCAAAGCCACAATACAATAACTGAAACAATACATAAATAACCCCCACATATCAGAAAGAAACTTTATGACGACGTTTCGGTCCGTCTTGGACCATTAGCTAGTCACACTAACGCTAATGTGACTAGTTAATGGCCCACGTCGGACCGAAACGTTATCATAAAGTTTCTTTCTCCTATGTGCGGGTTTTTTGTGTATAGAATTAACTGATGGTGAGGGTAGGTATGACAGTGTTGGCTGTCGTGAATACATGAGCAAGTGCTGGACACTGTTGCTCCCTGGTGACACTTACTGTGTCATACAGTGACCTCTTGCAGCCTATTGTGTCAAACTGTAGCCTATTGTAGCTTACTTTGTCATTCTGTGGCATATTGTGGCTCACTGTGACCTACCCTGGCCTACTGTGACCTGCCGTCACGTGCGTCAGAGACGAGAGATGAAGACTTTTGTGTCAGTCTATTATCCTCACACAATAAGTGAAGCCTAGCTCGCGGTCGCCTCCCGGGCCAAATTATACCTGATGCCTCCTCACTTCTGCAAGTTCCTCTACTACACGGAAAAATATGAAATAATAATAATAATAATAATAATAATAATAATAATAATAATAATAATAATAATAATAATAATAATATTAATAATAATAATAATAATAATAATAATTATTATTATTATTATTATTATTATTATTATTATTATTATTATTATTATTATTATTGAAGTTTTGAGGCAGTGCTGAGTAGGTAGGGGGGGTCACACAGCTCCTGGGCAACGTAAGGTTCGATCCGAGGAAGGGGAGAGAAGCTGCACTGTACAAGATGCTTATCTCTCTGCCGGTTATTCATCTTCATATGATGCTTAATTTGCCTCTCCAGCAGGACTATTTTCGTAGTATGAATTAATATAAATATTGGAGTGACTTGATCAGGTATGAGGAATTAGACTTTGGTGAATGAAAGAGATAATAAATCATCCGTTTTTTGAAAATAGTGAAAGCAGAGATTGATTGATAAAGAAGAGAGATAAGTGTTGGTATTTTTTTTATTGGGTCAATGAACCATAAATACTGGTTGGTTGGTTATGCCGGTTTAAAGCCTATCGACTACACAAGGGTCATTAAAACTGCACCTAACCTGTTTGCCACTAGGCAGCAGCACTTTAATCCCTTAAATGCGGATTAATCTCTCAGCATATTTACGCCGAGAGAAATACATTTCTGTGAATAAATCCAGTCAACATTGATTACATGTGGCGTGAGTGAATGACCAAGAGAGAGAGAGAGAGAGAGAGAGAGAGAGAGAGAGAGAGAGAGAGAGAGAGAGAGAGATTGCGTGTTAAAATCATGTTAATCACTAAACCTATGTCGGTCATTCAACGTAAGACGTGGTGGAGGCTTGATCCTCCGTCTGCTGAGCGCCAGACATATGCGCTTCCAATCTGTACTCACCTCGACTCAGGATGGTCGAGTGATATCTGCTGTGACATGTGGGAATACTAACAAGTTTGCCAATAACATTGTACGTTCAGATCTTCTCTTACTTGCAGTCGCCATGTTGGACACACTCGAGGAGAACCTTGAAGTAGACATTCGTGTTTATTCTGGGGGAGGAGGAGAAGAGAATATCTAGAGATAATGAGTAAAAGAAAGAGATAAAAGAACAAGCTAGGGAGGGAGTACATGGAAAATACAGTTAACTAGAACCTTACAGGTCACATTGAGGCTGTCTCCATGGATGTCATAACTTCGGAATAGATTCTTTAAGGGAAGGAGGTTGTCTTGATGCCTGTGAAGGATTTCTGATTCAAGGAGTTGTAGTTACCCATCCTGTCCTGTCCTGAGATCAATCCAGTTTAACTCCTTTTCTAGATGTTTGACTCCTACAGGTTTAGCACTTCCTGGTAAACGTAATGGGATTCTAGAATTTAGATAATAAAGCAGAGGGCTCTCTCCCCGCTCTGCACTCCCACCACACTACCAGTTATAAAACAACGGGTTAAAAATACCACAGTGGAAAAAAAATATTAGGATATTTAACAGGACAAGTGACCAGCGTCCTCCTCACCCACCAGCCACATACCTTTAAGAGTGCAGAAGGTGTACCTTGATCTGGTGGAGGGCTCTTGAGCCACTAAGATACATGTGCAACATAGATAAAAACACCCGTTA
Source organism: Cherax quadricarinatus (assembly GCF_038502225.1). Classification (NCBI taxonomy): domain Eukaryota; kingdom Metazoa; phylum Arthropoda; class Malacostraca; order Decapoda; family Parastacidae; genus Cherax; species Cherax quadricarinatus. The sequence continues at coordinate 14,662,417 of NC_091303.1, read as the reverse complement.
CACTTTTGTATCATCATTTGCAAATGACACTAACATAAGCAGGAAAGTCACTACGGTAGAGGACACTGAAAAATTACAGGAAGACATAAGCAGGGTTTTCCAGTGGGCAGTGGAGAACATGACGTTCAATGGTGATAAGTTCCAGCTGCTTAAGTATGAAAGAATGAACAACTCAAAAGGAGCACTATATACAAAACTCAAGAGGGTCAAAAATAGAACGAAAGGAACACGTAAAAGACCTGGCAATAATTATGTCAACTGACTTTTCTTTTAAGGAACTTAAGGCAAAGATCACGACAGCCAGGAAGATGATGGGGAGGGGAGGGGTTATTAAGAACTTTCAAAACAAGGGAAATAATGCCGATGGTGGCACTCTTCAAATCGCTAGTGCTCCCTCATTTAGAATATTGCTCAGTGCTGACGGCCCCGTTCAGGGCAGGAGAAATATCAGAGCTGGAACAGATACAGAGATCGTTTATGGCTCGCAATGAGCCAGTAAAGCACCTAAATTACTGGGAACGCCTTCAGGTCTTGAACTTGTACTCACTGGAGCGGAGGAGAGAGAGATACATGATAAAATATACCTGAAAAGGACTCCAGGGGCTGGTCCCAAACCTGTACAATGCCATAACATCACATTGGAGTGAGAGATATGGGAGGAAGTGCAAAATAAACCCAGTGAGGAGCAGGGGTGCGGTGGAAACATCATCTGGGGTCCCAGACAATTCAACATCTTAGCAGAAGATATCAGAAACACGGCTGGAACAAGTGTAGAAACCTTCAAGAGGAAACTGGACAAGTATCTTCACCAGGTTGTGATGGATATGTGGGGCAACGGGCCTCCAGGAGCAACAGCCTGGCTGACCAGGCAAGTACCAGACGAGCCTTACCCATGGCCGGGCTCTGAGAGTAGTGAAACTCTCGAAACTCTTCAAAGTTATTTCAAAGGTAAAGATATTTAACAGTTAGGTATCTTTACTTCGAAATGTTTCGCATACATATGTTAGCAAACGTTTCGGTATAAAGATACCAAAGTGTTGCACATGTGACTTATCAACTTGTCGGTATTGCATACCATTGTGTTCAGTCCATCAAACTCAAGATTGATGGACTGAACACATCGACTCAAGGTTGAGGGACTGATTATTGCATACCATTATCATAGTCAATCTTTAACCAAGCAATTACAGCTACTGTTCTCGTTCCTCACTGCATGAAAACTGCTCACCTCCCATTCTCTGCCCCAGACACAGTTAGTCTTTCACCATGATTATAATATTAACAATGGTAGAAATCACAATAAAATAAAATACGTGAATACAAATATGATCAAAAGTACCAGAGTGAAAATAGGAAATATAACCTGACCACTTTCATGTGCTTACACACACACACACACACACACATACACACACATATACACGCACACAGGAGCCAGGAGCTCGGACTCGACCCCCGCAACCTCAACTAGGTGAGTACACACACACACACACACACACACACACACACACACACACACACACACACACACACACACACACACACACACACACACACACACACACACACACATACCTTCATTCATGCTTACACACATAACTTCCCCTGAAGATGTGTGTGTAAGCACATGAAAGCGCTCGGGTTTCATTTTCTATTTTCACTGTGGTACCTTTATTTACTACATTAACAAGTATGGCAAACATTACTAGACGCTACGAGTCTGAAAAATTTTTCTTATAATGGAAGCCAAGCCTCGAGGGTGACAGGTGAGCGTCAGGGTGACGAGGGTGACAGGTGAAAGGCAGGGTCACGAGGGTGACAGGTGAGCGTCAGGGTGACGAGGGTGACAGGTGAGACGCAGGGTCACGAGGGTGACAGGTGAGCGTCAGGGTGACGAGGGTGACAGGTGAGAGGCAAGGTCACGAGGGTGACAGGTGAGAGGCAGCGTCACGAGGGTGACAGGTGAGAGGCAGGGTCACGAGGGTGACAGGTGAGAGGCAGGGTCACGAGGGTGACAGGTGAGAGGCAGGGTCACGAGGGACACAGGTGAGAGGCAGCGTCACGAGGGAGACAGGTGAGAGGCAGGGTCGCGAGGGTGACAGGTGAGAGGCAGGGTCACGAGGGTGGCAGGTGAGAGGCAGCGTCACGAGGGAGACAGGTGAGAGGCAGGGTCACGAGGGTGACAGGTGAGAGGCAGGGTCACGAGGGTGACAGGTGAGAGGCAGGGTCACGAGGGAGACAGGTGAGAGGCAGGGTCACGAGAGTGACAGGTGAGAGGCATGGTCGCGAGGGTGACAGGTGAGAGGCAGGGTCACGAGGGTGGCAGGTGAGAGGCAGCGTCACGAGGGAGACAGGTGAGAGGCAGGGTCACGAGGGTGACAGGTGAGAGGCAGGGTCACGAGGGAGACAGGTGAGAGGCAGGGTCGCGAGGGTGACAGGTGAGAGGCAGGGTCACGAGGGTGGCAGGTGAGAGGCAGCGTCACGAGGGAGACAGGTGAGAGGCAGGGTCACGAGGGTGACAGGTGAGAGGCAGGGTCACGAGGGTGACAGGTGAGAGGCAGGGTCACGAGGGAGACAGGTGAGAGGCAGGGTCACGAGAGTGACAGGTGAGAGGCAGGGTCACGAGAGAGACAGGTGAGAGGCAGGGTCACGAGGGAGACAGGTGAGAGGCAGGGTCACGAGGGAGACAGGTCAGAGGCAGGGTCACGAGGGAGACAGGTCAGAGGCAGGGTCACGAGGGAGACAGGTGAGAGGCAGGGTCACGAGGGAGGTGCTGCTCTCAACTTTAATATAGTGCATATATCCACTCAAGGGAAAGTCTTTGGTACCGTCGAGGGGCTCTTAATCCAAGGAATTGGACCTACCCTACCTTCCTTGGATCGATCCATAATTCCTACCATTCCCAGGCACTGTATGTGTATGTGTATTTGTGTGTGTATATGTGTGTGTGTGTGCTCACCTAATTGTGTTCGAAGGGTTCGATTCACAGCACCTGGCCCCGCCTCTTCACTGGTCGCTACTAGATCACTCTTCCTGTTCCATGAGCTTTATCATACCTCTTCTTAAAGCTATGTGTGGATCCTACCTCTACATCACTTCCCAGACTATTCCACTTCCTGACAACTCTATGACTGAAGAAATAATTCCTAAGATCCCTGTGATTCATCTGATTCTTCATCTTCCAACTGTGACCTATTGTTGCTGTGTCCCATCTCTGGAACATCAGTCTCTGTCCATCATGTCAATTCCTCTCAGTATTTTATATATAGTTATCATATCCCCCCTATCTTTCCTATCATCAGTGTCGTCACGTCGATTTCCCTTAACCTCTCATGGACTAGTCTTGTTGCAAATTTTTGTACTTTCTCTAGTTTCCTTACATACTTGGCTAGGTGTGGGTTCCAAACTGGTGCTGCATACTCCAACATGGGCCTAACGTACACAGTGTACAGGATCCTGAATGATTCCTTACTGATATGTCGAAATGATGTTCTTAGGTTTGCTAGTGTGTATGTGTGTGTGTATGTGTGTGTTTATACATGCTCAGCACATTGATGGCATTTCTGATTACCCGGACACAATATTATCCTAAATGGCACTATAGACTCGCGTCTTCTGCAACATAACTCGCAATTCATTATAACTTTTGGTGAAATCAGCAATATGAAAAAACTTTGTTTACGTTCAAGTCAATATTTCTGCTTTCTTTCTCGACTCAGTCGTCATTGATCAGTCTGACGACACATTTACTTTCTGATAGCGTATGTACATCGTCTGATAACTTATATACGTCGTCTGGTAACTTATATAAGTCGTCTGGTAACTTTTATACGTCGTCTGGTAACTTATATACGTCGTCTGGTAACTTATATACGTCGTCTGGTAACTTATATACGTCGTCTGGTAACTTATATACGTCGTCTGGTAACTTATATACGTCGTCTGGTAACTTATATACGTCGTCTGATAGCTTTTATACGTCGTCTGATAACTTTTATACGTCGTCTGACAGCTATATACTTCGGCTGATAGCTTATATATGGCTGATCATCAAATCATTAGGGCGTCTATACTACACTGAGCGTCCCAACATACTGCGGGAAATAATCAGCTTGCACGATGAAATTATGGGAGACGAAAAATGAGGTATTTTCTTCCACAGGATGAGGTAAACACTAATCAGATGTCTCCACCAATCACATTTTGGAGCACAAGCACAAATCCAACCCTCATCTTCAGTATTTTCTTAAGCCTTCAGGTTGAGATTAATTTAGATGCTGAAGTCGAGAGTCAGCAGATACAGCATGACTCTTTTCTTAACAGAAATCATAAACATTCGTGGCTAATGGAGGAAGTTCAATATATCACCGTTGGGAAGCGGACACACTTAAAATCTGGCTTCAGAAAGCATAGACTCCAAGTTTTATTTATTTTTCAGATCAACATCGTCAGGGGAGAAAAATTTATCGCCTCTCGTGACGAAGATAATGCTGATCTACTGCCGTCCTTTTCGCTGTCAGAATGCAAGTCTCAGATCCAGAATGAGAAAGTTAAAGGTTAGCTGCATGAAGTATCTCAGATATTCCGGAGGAGACAGAAACACAGGAAGGTGTCCCTCGTTAAATACTGGAGAAAGTACAGGTTATGAAGGCGAACAAATTCAGCCAGCTATCGTCTCTCACTTTTGTCAACTCTTCATAATACAAGGTAATAAAGCACAATTACGTGAAAAGGCTTGTGTAAGTCAAGTCCACCAGTCTGAGAGCCGGGCAGTGGTCAGCAACTAAAACCAATGTCGCTTCTGTCAGTTCCTAGGAGAAAAAAAATTGCAGCATTTCTGGACTATCACTTACTAAAGTGAGAATAAAATTTTGATACCAGAAAACATTACGTAGTAGCTGGTCATTTGAGTCTCTCCACTAAGAGGAACAAGTGACTGGATGAATCCTACATCAGATATGTTGCTGCAGTGGTTATTTCTTGCGCCTCGCATCTGGTACGATGCCAGATTCTCTTTCCAAAGCTAGAAACACTAGGAATACCCACCTTCAGTCTCCAATTGATACAGGATTACCATCAAAGCCGATCTCTTAGGGTTGCTCCTAATGGAGTGGGCTATGAAAGCACTTAATGTATCTCACACCTTCATCATTCCTATGCACTCAGACATTTGCTTATACGGACGATGAGATTTTCACTCTTCTCATGCATTTTTAATCACCAGCTACGTACTTGAGCAGTGGCTGACATGTTATATATGCTATTGAGAAAACACAGTTTTGATGGTCTCTACAGACACCATGATGCAACACTTGGAGGTGGTATGAAAAGGAATGAAAGACATTCAGCGGCCAAAAATTACGTAGGTTTCCGGAGATGGGCTGATGACGGTGCAATGACGGTGAAAATCCATGAGAGCAAGTCAGCTAATAAACTTATAAAATGTTCCAACACTTGCTCTACAACAGTGGGTGTAAAACTCTCTTTGAAACGCAAGATCATTCTCACCTTGGCAGTACAGCATCCTTTTGGAGGGCGTCTCCATCATCCTGCTTCTTACTGCAAGACCAGGTGACTCCAGAGTCTCGACTCAACCCTTGCTTGAATCTGTTATTTTGACATAGCCTTTAACACCGTAGAAATGTTAGTGGGATTACTTTTATGTCCAGGTTAATGTACCCAGAATCCCTTACCTTGCCTCTGGAGAGAAATGGTATTCAACACCGATATGACGGGAAGAAAAACAAATGCAGTATAATGCGATCCTTCATCGACGACGTTTCGCCCGCACAGTGGTCTTTATCTAGTCACAGACGTCGCCAATAATAGATCACATTATATATCATTTATGTATCTTTTATCGCCTGGTCTAACATTGTGGAAAACAAGAAGACAGCTACTACTCCACAAGACGGACATCCATTACCAGATTTCGCACTGGTTGTACCATTTTCAAGCACCTTACTATATCAGCAAAAAAATTATTTTCCCAAGCCATTCGCATTAACATTTTTGGGGGGAATATTTATGTTGCTTCTTATAGGTTAAAGTCAACAATAAAAAAAATCGCACTGAGCACGACTGAGCGGATCTAAAATTTTTACAAAAATGGTCCAGAACACTGAAAAAAATATTATCCGGGGAAGAAAGACGATCCTTACCTGTGTCGAGGGGCAGTTGTGAGAAATATTTCAGTGGATACCTCGCAGTGAGGGATACCCTGAGATATTCCTCACACGATAGCTTTTATAGTATCCCTTACTGGAAGGTATCTATAAAGATATTCCTCACACGATATCCCTTACAGTATACCTCACAGGGAGGTATCTACTGAGATATTCTTCACACAATAGCCCTTACAGTATCCCTCACTGGGGATATCTACTAAGATATTCCTAAAACGATAGCCCTTACGGTATCCTTCACTGGGGATATCCACTAAGATATTTATAAAACGATAATCCTTACAGTATCCCTCACTGGGCGGTATCTACTAAGATAGTCCTCACACGATGATAGCCCTCCGGTAGGGGATATATTTTTTTTTACGAATTCGTGGTTTTTAGACGTCAAGAAATGTTAATTTTTATAATGTTATTTTTTAAAAAAGATCAATACTAATCAGAAGCTTTTTTGTTTAGCAAAAAGAGAAAAGTCTTTGAGAGAGGCAGAGAGGGGCCATGACCTACCTGCTAAGATTCAATACGAGCTAGAAAGAGAGAGAGACAGACAGACAGATAGAGACAGAGAGAGAGAGAGAGAGAGAGAGAGAGAGAGAGAGAGAGAGAGACGGAGATAGAGAGGAAGAGAGAGAGACAGAGATAGAGACAGAGATAATAAGCACTCAGCATGTAAAGACAATATTAACTCTACCCTGAAGACTAATTAGTACAGTGGGTCGTGGATCATGCATGTGAGGCTGGCTCAGACCTACCAGTTTCTCGCTAATACCCACGTAAAGCTGGGCAACTAGCGAGTAACTCGGGGAAGCTAAAGGGTGACTCTGGGGAGCTAACGAGAGTGACTGTGTGGACGTTATAAGGGTGGCTAATTTACGCAATGGTGAGAGGAAGGTGAACATCGTATTGTTACACACATACATTATATATATATATATATATATATATATATATATATATATATATATATATATATATATATATATATATATATGTATATATATATATATATATATATATATATATGTATATATATATATATATATATATATATATATATATATATATATATATATATATATATATATATGTATATATATGTATATATATATATATGTATATATATATATATATATATATATATATATATATATATATATATATATATATATATATATATATATATATATTACTGGGACCCTCATCCTCAGAGAAGACAATAGACGTACCTTAGGGAAAACTTAAGGTTCTCCTCGGAGCTGTTTGAACATTTTCTTCTCCTACCACCCCCTATATTTTATATTCTATATGAAATTGTATTAATGAACAGAATACATTGGCAGAAAACACAAACATGAATACATTGGTACAATATATCAAAGATTATGAATCTCCTCCAGCTCCTCCGACGCTGGACGCGAGCCCAGTATGCAGCAAGCATTTCCCCTCTGGATGGCCACGCCGAGGCGCTGGAACATGAAAATGGCTGCCCTTGGGTCCCTGGTGGTGTCGGTGAGTCTGAAACCCGGTTCTTTAAGGAAACGTGTGACAATTTTTTTCCCCATGATCCCAAGGTCTCTGATCCCACTGGGACAAACTGATACTGTTGGCTTGTGTACCTGTACTTGCTGATCTTGTACTCCTCCCTGTGGTCAGCAGCTCCTCCCTGTCGTCCGACACTGTGATGGATATAGATGTCAGCCAGTGTGGACACACAAGTATAGTCCCATGCTAAGAGCTTTCCATTCTTCCAAGGATAGATGGTGATCCCGTCGGGGCGGTTTGCTGGGTTGTGGGCATTGTTGGCTGCTAGTGATCGGGGCTCCCTCTCGGCAGGGCATCCAGCTGTAGCAAGGGTTCTCTTTATGATGTAGTTGACTTTATTGTGTCTTCCATGCCAGCACTAGGTATTGGATCAGTTACGACCATGTAGACCATATTGGTCAGCTTGTGCATCGCCGCAAAAACATGTGTATTCCGTGTGAATTGAGGCAGTAGGGCGCAGAGCCACTAGAATACAGAGGGTCTTAGAGTCGAGGCGTGTTCCCAGTGCCGAAATGGGAACTGTTTGGAGGAAGTCCCCGGAATGGGGTGCACTCACAGCTTGGAGACTGGCAGTCTTCCTGTCTGATGTTACAGCCCTTAGCATGTTGGCAAGTACCTTTTCAGCGATGGGGTCATCCCAACTAGACTGTTTGTAGGTCAGTGCTGCACTAGGTTTCGGTGCTGGAGCAGCAAGAGTCTCTTATTCAGTGATGGCACTTGCGTAGCACTGCGCTACTCTGGAAAAAAGTTATATATATACATATATATACGTACATATATATATATATATATATATATATATATATATATATATATATATATATATATATATATATATATATATATATATATATATATATATATATATATATATATATATATATATATATATACATGTACATATATATATATATATATATATATATATATATATATATATATATATATATATATATATATATATATATATATATATATATATATATATATATATATATATATATATATACGTGATATATCACGAAATTAAATAGACTCATCTTCATTAAATTCACACAGTCTATCCATAAACTATTCTCCTAGATGCACCGAAAAGAATACAGACGGAAAGAAATCAAATGAATTGAGACATCACCTGGAAGCTCTTTCCATAAGCCTAAATAAATGATTGTGAGAACATCAGCAACAAACACCGACGATCATCTCTTGATTAAGAGGAACTGGAGATATCACCTTCACTCTCTTGGATTAACCTTGACTCCCCCCGCATTCTTCAGGCCCTCTATGACTCCTACGAGTTTAAGGCTTCTCGATACTACTACCACTACTACCACTGCCACTACTACTACTACTACTACTACTACTACTACTACTACTACTACTAATAATAATAATAATAATAATAATAATAATAATAATAATAATAACAATAATAATAATAATAATAATAATAATAATAATAATAATAATAATAATAATAATAATTCTAACAATAATGTTCACAAAGTATATATAAGCAGTACTATAGTGTGCAGCGCCAGCACGAAGCCGTCACCTAACATCTTAAAAAAGCCTCGGGGGAAAGAGGAAGGGTAGGGGAATGGGGGATGTGTATTGGATAGTGGAAGGGATAGGGGAAAAGGGAAGGGGAGAGAAAACTCTGAGCTTCACTTACAGGCTCTAGGAGCTGGGGGAATGAAATGAGCAGCGGCAAAATAATAGGTAATAACATTCCTCATGTCACTAAACGAATACGGTAATCAGAGGAGACATGACGAGGACATACAAAATCCAGGTAGTCAAAAAACTGAAATGAATCAATCGGTTAAGAACAGGAAGGAAGTAGGTGGAAAAGAAATGAAGTATATGAACTCTACAAGAGGTGGAATGAATAACCCAGAGAAATGTTAGAATGATCAAGGCAGACAAAAACAACTGGGGCAAACAAGGCTGCCAAGATCCGGATTGATACTGGCAAACAAGAACGGTAACAAGGTAGGCAGGAACCGGAGCAAGGCAGGCAGGAACTATAACAAGGCAAGCAGGACTATAACAAGGCAGGCAGGAACTATAACAAGGCAAGCAGGACTATAACAAGGCAGGCAGGAACTATAACAAAGCAAGCAGGACTATAACAAGGCAGGCAGGAACTATAACAAGGCAAGCAGGACTATAACAAGGCAGGCAGGAACTATAACAAGGCAAGCAGGACTATAACAAGGCAGGCAGGAACTATAACAAGACAGGCAGGAACCGGAACAAGGCAGGCAGGAACTATAACAAGGTAGGCAGGAACTGGAACAAGGCAGGCAGGAACTATAACAAGACAGGCAGGAACCGGAACAAGGCAGGCAGGAACTCTAACAAGGTAGGCAGGAACTGGAACAAGGCAGGCAGGAACTGGAACAAGGTAGGCAGGAACTATAACAAGGTAGGCAGGAACCGGAACAAGGCAGGCAGGAACTATAACAAGGCAGGCAGGTACTGGAACAAGGCAGGCAGGAACTCTAACAAGGTAGGCAGGAACTGGAACAAGGCAGGCAGGAACCGGAACAAGGCAGGCAGGAACTATAACAAGGCAGGCAGAAACTGGAACAAGGCAGGCAGGAACTATAACAAGGCAGGCAGGAACCGGAACAAGGCAGGCAGGAACCGGAACAAGGCAGGCAGGAACTGGAACAAGGTAGGCAGGAACTGGAACAAGGCAGGCAGGAACCGGAACAAGGCAGGCAGGAACTATAACAAGGCAGGCAGGAACCGGAACAAGGCAGGCAGGAACTGGAACAAGGCAGGCTTGAACTGGAACAAGGCAGGCAATAACTATAACAAGGTACTCAGGAACCGGAACAAGGCAGGCAGGAACCGGAACAAGGCAGGCAGGAACTATAACAAGGCAGGCAGGAACAGGAACAAGGCAGGCAGGAACTGGAACAAGGCAGGCAGGAACTATAACAAGGTAAGCAGGAACCGGAACAAGGCAGGCAGGAACTATAACAAGGCAGGCAGGAACTGGAACAAGGCAGGCAGGAACTATAACAAGGCAGGTAGGAACCGGAACAAGGCAGGCAGGAACTGGAACAAGGCGATCAGGAACTGGAACAAGGCAGGCAGGAACTATAACAAGGTAGGCAGGAACTGGAACAAGGCAGGCAGGAACTATAACAAGACAGACAGAAACTGGAACAAGGCAGGCAGGAACTATAACAAGGTAGGCAGGAACTGGAACAAGGCGATCAGGAACTGGAACAAGGCAGGCAGGAACTATAACAAGGTAGGCTGGAACTGGAACAAGGTAGGCAGGAACTGGAACAAGGCGATCAGGAACTGGAACAAGGCAGGCAGGAACTATAACAAGGTAAATAGGAACCGGAACAAGGCAGGCAGGAACTATAACAAGGCAGGCAGGAACTGGAACAAGGCAGGCAGGAACTATAACAAGGCAGGCAGGAACCGAAACAAGGCAGGCAGGAACTGGAACAAGGCGATCAATAACTAGAACAAGGCAGGCAGGAACAATAACAAGGTAGGCAGGAACTGGAACAAGGCAGGCAGGAACTATAACAAGACAGGCAGGAACTGGAACAAGGCAGGCAGGAACTATAACAAGGTAGGCAGGAACTGGAACAAGGCAGGCAGGAACTGGAAAAAGGCAGGCAGGAACCGGAACAAGGCAGACAGGAACTATAACAAGGTAGGTAGGAACTGGAACAAGGCAGGCAGGAACTATAACAAGGTAGGCAGGAACTGGAACAAGGCGATCAGGAACTGGAACAAGGCAGGCAGGAACTATAACAAGGTAGGCAGGAACTGGAACAAGGCAGGCAGGAACTATAACAAGACAGGCAGGAACTGGAACAAGGCAGGCAGGAACTATAACAAGGTAAGCAGGAACCGGAACAAGGCAGGCAGGAACTATAACAAGGCAGGCAGGAACTGGAACAAGGCAGGCAGGAACTATAACAAGGCAGGCAGGAACCGAAACAAGGCAGGCAGGAACTGGAACAAGGCGATCAATAACTAGAACAAGGCAGGCAGGAACTATAACAAGGTAGGCAGGAACTGGAACAAGGCAGGCAGGAACTATAACAAGACAGGCAGGAACTGGAACAAGGCAGGCAGGAACTATAACAAGGTAGGCAGGAACTGGAACAAGGCAGGCAGGAACTGGAACAAGGCAGGCAACCGGAACAAGGCAGACAGGAACTATAACAAGGTAGGTAGGAACTGGAACAAGGCAGGCAGGAACCGGAACAAGGCAGGCAGGAACTATAACAAGGTAGGCAGTAACTGGAACAACGCAGGCAGGAACTGGAACTAGGCAGAGAGGAACTATAACAAGGCAGGCAGGAACTGGAACAAGGCATGCAGGAACCGGAATAAAGCAGGAAGGAACTGAAACAAGGCAAGCAGGAACTATAGCAAGGCAGGAAAGAACTGGAGCAATGCAGGCAGGCAGGAACTGGAACAAGGCAAGCAGGAACTGGAACAAGGCAGGGAAGAACTGGAACAAGGCAGGCAGGGACTGGAACAAGAAAGGCAGGAACTGGAACAAGGCAAACAGGAACTATAACAAGGCAGGAAGGAACTGGAACAAGTCAGGCAGGAACTGGAACGAGACAGGCAGGAACTGGAATAATCCTGGCAAAGAAGAACAGGAAATAGGCAGGTAGAGGAGAGGGTAGATATCATCCTGAGTGAGAGAGGCGACACTAAAATAAAATGCTGGAGGACTCGGTTTCTACAACAGAGAAAAAACTTATAAACTGCAGCTCAGCTCCTGTAGCCTCTCATGGGAAAGTTCTGGTGAGTACACGTGAGTACAGACAGGTGACTTTAAAAACATGAGTGCAAACAGGTTGGTACATATAGCTGAGTACTTACAGATGCTTACAAAGAAGTGAGTACAGACCGGTGAATACATGAAGGTCAGTGCATTCAGGTAAGAGCAGGAAGACGTTAATACAGTAAAGTCGATACTTGTGGGTACAGACACGTAATTACATACAGAGGGTACTTACGGTGAGTATGAGGAGTGTACAGCAGGTGAGTATGAGGGGTGTACAAGCAGGCATGAGGAGTGTACAAGCAGGTGAGTATGAGGGGTGTACAAGCAGGTATGAGGAGTGCACAAGCAGGTGAGTATATAACAGAGAGTACAGGCAGGTGAGCACAGACAGTGAAGTACAAGGAGATGACTACAGGGTGAAGCAGCGGTGGTCAGTGGTAAGTAGAAGTCTGTGTTTTCCTTCTCGTGATGGAGGAGAGTGTGATGGAGGGGCGTGGTGGTGAGTGTTTACTCCATCTCTCTTCATTAGCACAGTAAGCGAGGGAGGGAGACAGAGAGCGAGTAAAGGAGGTAGGGAGTGAAGGCTACGAGGAATGAGGGAGAGAACGAGTGGTGAAAAGCGGTAAGGGGGAACAGGAAAGGAGAGAAGAAAAACGCTTGTGTGGGAGACAGTGAGGGAGTGAGGTGATGAAGTAAGTGAAATGGGAGAGTGAGAAAAGAGCTAAGAAAGGAAAGTGAAGGTGAAGGAGTAGAAAGGGAACATGAGGAAGAATGATAAGGGAAATGGCAGGGAATGGAGAAGAAAGGTTGTGGTTGGAGGATGTAGATGGGGGATGAGAGGGACATTGGAAGGTTATTGTTTAAGAGACTCAGGTAAGATACGTAAATGAATGTAAGACACACATACACACACACGCGAACACAAATACAGATACAGTTTATGTTTACCTTCAAATATTTACAATAAACTTACAGAGAGGAACACTGATCACATAACAGCAAGGCGACCCCGGGAGACTCTTGTTAATATAAAGGATTCATTCAGAGGTTTATAACTGTAACTCTGCAGGGATCATGTATTTAGTGTGTGTGTGTGTGTGTGTGTGTGTGTGTGTGTGTACTCACCTATTTGTACTCACCTATTTGTGGTTGCAGGGGTCGAGTCATAGCTCCTGGCCCCGCCTTTTCACTGATTGCTACTAGGTCCTCTCTCTCTCCCTGCTCCATGAGCTTTATCATACCTCGCCTTAAAACTATGTATGGTTCCCGCCTCCACTACTTCACTTTCTAGGCTATTCCACGGCTTGACTACTCTATGACTGAAGAAATACTTCCTAACATCCCTTTGATCCATCTGAGTCTTCAACTTCCAAATGTGACCTCTTGTGTCTGTGTCTCATCTCTGGAACATCCAGTCTTTGTCCACCTCGTCTATTCCGCGCAGTATTTTATATGTCGTTACCATGTCTCCCCTGACCCTCCTGTCCTCCAGTGTCGTCAGGCCGATTTCCCTCAATCTTTCTTCGTAGGACAATCCCCGTAGCTCTGGGACTAGTCTTGTTGCAAACCTTTGCACTGTGTGTGTGTGTGTGTGTGTGTGTGTGTGTGTGTGTGTGTGTGTGTGTGTGTGTGTGTGTAGTCACCTAATTGTGGTTGCAGGGGTCGATTCATAGCTCCTGGCCCCGCCTCTTCACTGGTCGCTACTAGGTCCACTCTTTCCCAGCTCCATGAGCTTTATCGTATCTCTTCGTAAAGTTATGTATGGTACCTGCCTCCACTACCTCACTTTCCAGACTATTCCACTTCCTGACAACTCTATGACTGAAGAAATACTTTATAACATTCCTATGGCTCATCTGAGTATTCAAATTCCAACTGTGACCTCCTGTTGCTGTGTCCCATATCTGGAACATCCTGTCTCTGTTCACCTTGTCGATTCCATTCAGTATTTTATATGTCGTTATCATGTCCTCACTGTCCCTCCTGTCCTCCAGTGTCGTCAGGTCGAGTTCCCTTAACCTCTCATCGTAGGACATGCCCCTTAGTTCTGGGACTAGTCTCGTTACTAACCTATTCACTTTCTCTAGTTTCCTGTCATGCTTGGCCAAGTGTGGGTTTCAAACTGGTACTGCATACTCCAATATGGGCCTGACGTATACGATGTACAGGGTCCTGAACGACTCCTTACTGAGATACCGGAATGCTATTCTTAGGTTCACCAGTCGCCCATATGCTGCAGCAGTTATTTAGTTGATGAGCGCCTAAGAAGATGTGCTCGGTATTGTACACACTCCGAGTTTCTTTTTCTTGAGTGAGGTTTGTAGTCTTTGGCCCCTTAGACTGTACTCTGTCTGCGGTCTTCTTAGCCCTTCCATGATCTTCATGATTTTGCACTTTATGGGGTTGAACTCCAGGAGCTATTTTCTGGACCAGGTCTGCAGCCTGTCCAGATCCCTCTATAGTCCTGACTGATCCTCCTCTGACTGAATTCTCCTCATTAACTTCACATCATCTGCAAACAGGAACACTTCTGAGTCTATCCCTTCCGTTGAATCATTCACATATACCATAAACAGCACTGGTCTTAGGACTGACCCTTGTGGAACTCCGCTTGCCACAGACGCCCACTGTGACACCTCGTCACATACCATGGCTCGCTGATGCCATCTCGTCAGGTATTCTCTGATCCATTGCAGTGCCTTCCCTGTTACACCTGCCTGGTCCTCCAGCTTTTGCACTAATCTCCAGTGTAGAACTGTGTCAAAAACTTTCTTGTAGTCCAAGAAAATGCAGTCTACCCCCCCTCGCTTTCTCTCTCTCTTTTGTGTGTGTGTGTACGAGTAGATACGGGAGCTGTGTTATGCTCGTAGTGACTCGCTTCCGGTATTTTTTTTATCATACATTTTTTTTTAAATTCTAATGGTTGTAGCACTCAGTGACTCCTCTTCAGTCAGTGTACTGGTCAGCCGCTCTGTTTGCCAAGAAAAATTTTCATATCCTGTCTGCTTCAACTTCTCACTTTACAGCTGTGACCTCTTGTTATCCTGGCTGCAGGTGCCAAGTAATCTTCCCAGTCCATTCCTTCATGTCCTTCTTTATGATCTTATTTGTGATTATCACGTTTCCTCTGTTCCTATTAACATCTGTTTTCCGCCTTTACTCTTAAGTCACATAATTTTTAACTATGGTAGTTCTTTTTAATTTTTTTTCGTAACTTATCAATCATTATTTTTTAAGGGGTGAGTACCAAACAACTTCCACAAAATCCAATTTTGGCAAAAACTATGTCGTAAAGAGCCATTTTTTTTTTTCAGTATTTCTCCGACCATATATTTTAAACCTATAGTTTCGTTCAGACGATCGTCCGGTGACAATTTTTGGTAAATAACAGCTCCTGGGTCCCTTTCTCTGCCTAATACATTCACTACTTTGTCAAACAGTTAGTATTCTGCGTTTGGCCTGAATTTCATCTCTCAAATTTAATTACATCTATCTATATTAATTTTGATGAGTCATCTTTCATTCCATTTGCTCCCGAGTTCCTCTATAGATTTACAGTTATTTTTATATCTTTCACGTAACTGCATCACCATTACCATATTCGTTTAGTTTTTACTCTGGTAAATCATTACACAACAAACCCTCACTAGTTAATGGTCCAGATCGGACCGAAACGTCGTCATACTTTTCAGTCTCCTATGTGCGGGATATTTGTGTATTGTTCGTCATGTTATTGTGCCATTTTATTCTTTTCGGAAAAAATTGATGTAAATTGACAATATTTCACCCACGTAGTTGGATTTATCAAATCAAAAGCAAATCATACTTGAAGCAGAAGGTTCAGTTTATTCAGGGGAGTGCAGGTGGTGTGACGCAGGTGGTGTGACGCAGGTGGTGTGACGCAGGTGGTGTGACGCAGGTGGTGTGACGCAGGTGGTGTGACGCAGGTGATGTGACGCAGGTGGTGTGACGCAGGTGGTGTGACGCAGGTGGTGTGACGCAGGTGATGTGACGCAGGTGGTGTGACGCAGGTGGTGTGACGCAGGTGGTGTGACGCAGGTGGTGTGACGCAGGTGGTGTGACGCAGGTGGTGTGACGCAGGTGGTGTGCAGGTGGTGTGACGCAGGTGGTGTGCAGGTGAGGTGTGACGCAGGTGGTGTACAGGTGAGGTGTGACGCAGGTGGTGTACAGGTGAGGTGTGACGCAGGTGGTGTGCAGGTGAGGTGTGACGCAGGTGGTGTACAGGTGAGGTGTGACGCAGGTGGTGTGCAGGTGAGGTGTGACGCAGGTGGTGTGCAGGTGAGGTGTGACGCAGGTGGTGTGCAGGTGAGGTGTGACGCAGGTGGTGTGCAGGTGAGGTGTGACGCAGGTGGTGTGCAGGTGAGGTGTGACGCAGGTGGTGTACAGGTGAGGTGTGACGCAGGTGGTGTGCAGGTGAGGTGTGACGCAGGTGGTGTACAGGTGAGGTGTGACGCAGGTGGTGTGCAAGTCATTACTAACGAGTATATTTTTAGTGTTTTCAACTTTCCTCATATAATTCGAACCTCTAAGAAGCATTTTGATAAGATGTTTAATTTTATTTTTTTATTATTAACACATCGGCCGAGCCCCACCAAGGCAGGGTGGCCCGAAAAAGAAAAACTTTCACCATCATTCACTCCATCACTGTCTTGCCAGAAGGGTGCTTTACACTACAGTTTTTAAACTGCAACATTAACACCCCTCCTTCAGAGTGCAGGCACTGTACTTCCCATCTCCAGGACTCAAGTCCGGCCTGCCAGTTTCCCTGAACCCCTTCATAAATGTTACTTTGCTCACACTCCAACAGCACGTCAAGTATTAAAAACCATTTTTTCTCCATTCACTCCTATCAAATACGCTCACGCATGCTTGCTGGATGTCCAAGCCCCTCGCACACAAAACCTCCTTTACCCCCTCCCTCCAACCCTTCCAAGGCCGACCCCCTGCTCCGCATTCCCTCAACTACAGACTTATACACTCTCAAAGTTATTCTGTTTCATTCCATTCTCTCTACATGTCCGAACCACCTCAACAACCCTTCCTCAGCCCTCTGGACAACAGTTTTGGTAATCCCGCACCTCCTCCTAACTTCCAAACTACGAATTCTCTGCATTATATTCACACCACACATTGCCCTCAGACATGACATCTCCACTGCCTCCAGCCTTCTCCTCGCTGCAACGTTCATCACCCATGCTTCACACCCATATAAGAGCGTTGGTAAAACTATACTCTCATACATTCCCCTCTTTGCTTCCAAGGACAAAGTTCTTTGTCTCCATAGACTCTTAAGTGCACCACTCACCCTTTTCCCCTCATCAGTTCTGTGATTCACCTCATCCTTCATAGACCCATTTACCTCCTCCATACTCTCTCCCTCCAATCTGATATCCAATCTTTCGTCACCTAATCTTTTTGTTATCCTTATAACCTTACTCTTTCCTATATTCACTTTTAATTTTCTTCTTGTAAATACCCTACTAAATTCATCCACCAACCTCTGCAACTTCTCTTCAGAATCTCCCAAGATATTTTATCAGCACCATTATATTAAAGGTATGCAGCATCCACAGGTACATAATTAACACGTGCAGCATTTGGATATTTTTACTGACAAAAGTCTTCGCCTGTACAGCGGCCATCCACGTTGACTAAGGAACTGAGCAACTCATGAGGAATCATCAACTTCTACCAAAGATGAGGGACTGAATACCTCACAATCTCCACTTCTTAAAGTGTATTTAATGTGTTGGTCACCTCTGTAGTCGACTAAAGAAGCCTGCTGTGCAGGCGAAATGTTTCGACAGTAAAAATATTCAAATGTTACACATGTGTATTATTCATCTCCTGCTGTATTATGTTTCTATTTTCACCTTTTTGGGTTTGGATACTAAGGGATGTCACCAGCAGACTGCCAAACGAAATCAACATTTGGTCCTTTGATAACGGCATATGGCAGGCAAAGAAAATTCCCTGGTATCGAATCTGCAAGAGATGAAATCATCTCGAGCCACCAGTCAACCATTGCTACAATTAGGTTAATTCTACCAAAAGCCTCACTCATTACCTCCACTGATTGCGTTCTACAGGGAGCACCTCATGGTTCCCTGACCATTAACGTAATTTTCAATGCAAGAAACTGAATGGCTTTAAAAGGATGGAGATGAAAAGCGATTTGGATACCCATGATGTCTTGTACCTTTTCACCAGGTAGCTGACCCCGCATCTTGTGGTGTACGCCATTATTCGGACGCCGAAAACTAAGTGAATACAGGATATTCCTGAAGTCCCTTTCAGGAGAGCACTCAGCCTGTTCCTTGAAGATTACCCATGGGATGAGGTACGCTATCAGGTAAACTGGAACGAAAGAATCTGCAAGATAAGGTAGAGCTCGTTATCTGCGTTCTTATCTTTTTTGTTGTATCTAGCAGTGTAGAGAAAGTGCTTGGATTCCTGGTCCCAAGTTCATTAAAAAGTAGCCCAGTGGGATATAGTGATTAAAGACACTAATGTTCAGTTCAGGGCACAAGTGTCTTTCTCTCCATTTTGTTCATATCACAATACCATTGACAACCATCACTGGGAAATGTCTCTACGATCCTTACAGATTAGCTCCTCTGGAAGACCCAAAGCCATACCACCAATAGTTCCATACGGGAGAAAATCGTCTTAATGTTAATTGGAAATGCCTCTATGAAAAATTTAGCTAAGCTTCTGAAAAGGGAAGGTATTACATGTCAAAAAAAAAAAAATCTCATTGTCTCTCCCAAAATACTCTCTGGGGACTCAAGTTATTCACATTGCTATAGTCTTTTGCCCAGTTGTCTCTGTCATTACCTAACACAACTGTATCTGTGGCAGTGAACCGTCAGACAAATATTAGCTCCATAGACTAATTTGCTGTAGATCAGAAGAAAATAAAGCAAAACAAGAAAAGGTCAATGCGATCAACACGAGATGCCTCACAACAGCTCGTTGCCCATCACAAAGGAACCCAAATTTAGCAGACGCGACATCAGGAAACATTCACCATACTACACTGGGCAGATGTTAAGCAGAGTGTGTTGAACTAACACGTGCATCTAGTATGACCGAAACTTATTTCCTAGACAAACAAGGACTCTGGTCGAGTTGATCGCGCCAAATTCAGACACACCCAGAAAACACTCAAATAAAGGGACGTTGCAACGTTCAGCAACTCAGTAGACCAAATAATTTCTTGTTGCAGTGAGGAAATGCTGTAACCTAGAAACGCAAATTAATTCTTGGAATACTAAACGGAAATTTTCATACATAAATGTTTGACAAGTATGTTTTTAAAGTTTCATGTAATCCACATATTCATAACAACCTTAAAACATGGATCATATAAAGTCAAGGAAGGATGACCTTGAAAAGAAAGACACACTCAGCATCACTCAGGAGATCGTCTTCTAAAAATCCTCAAACATAACGATACAATGATAATCCACCGAGTCGCAATATATTTATATATGTTGCAAATAATCTCAGACAGGTGATCATAACAATCCAAGACAAGCCAAGGGGGGGAGGGGGTGGGTTGAAAATCTTTAGCTCAATTACTAGTATACTTCTCAATGCGTCATCAGAAGCTGTGCAATGTTGCAAGGCAGCAGCTGAAGGATAGAGTGGAAGTTTTTCTCAGAGTAGCGTAGCGCGGGTTAACGAAACTCACGGCTTCCACTCTGCTCTCCACCAACGCGGGATAAAACATTATTAGAGAACACTTTTCACATCGTCATCCCCTAATTGTCTATCCATTAAGACCAAATGGTAATCCACAGACCCAAAAACATCTCCCAACTTTCAAAGAACAGCCTCAGTCCTGCATACCTCAAAATCTAAATTCCAGCTAACCGCTACAGACTAATTACAGATGATTAAACTGACTGAGCGTAAGAACGAGGGAAAAAACTCATGATATAACGTGTGAGTTAATTAGGCACAAAATAAAGTTCAAAAATGACTTGCAAGAGAATGAAGAATAAAAAATGAATGGATATAAATGAGAAAGGAAGGAAGTGGACAGAATTTTTAATTAAATCTTGCAAAGAAGCAAAAGAAAAGTATTATACTAAATTAATCAGAAAGAAAGTTGAACGAGACTCAGGAGCTCAGGAAAGTTACACTTGGTAGGACCTGCCATTTCACATATTTTTGTTGTTGATGAGGGCGAGTGGGGAGGAACACCCTAAACACTGAGATGTTTTCATTGTTTAGGGCAAATGAGTGGGGAGGGATACCCTTTACCTTGTTTAGATGAATTTAATGTTAGGGGTAACTGAGGGATATGGGATAATATATTCCATGTTAAGATTTTTTAAATTATTTTTAATTATGTTTTTTTGTTGTTTAGGGTAAGTGGGATGGGACACTCTTTACATTGCTAGAATGTGTTTACTGTCTTATAAAGAAAAATTATTTTGGCGGAGTTAAAGATAACGATTAGAGTAATAGAAGGGAGCAATGCACAGGTAATGAGAGTGAGAGAGAGAGAGAGAGAGAGAGAGAGAGAGAGAGAGCACTGGAGTGCGCATGGAAGACTTAGAAGTACTATCACTTTATCTGGATGAAGGACTATTATCGACTATCTCGTATTTTCCGTATGTATCAGACAAGGATAGAAGAGCAGAAGGTTCTCTCGCCACTCTCCAATCCTTCTGGCCATCGCAAGCTTCAAAACACAGAGCTATACCATACAATATTGAAAAATTGCATGGAATTTACAAGAGAGAGATGGAGCTGGTTGGACGACGTGCGCTATAACCGTTTTAAATTAATATTGTTTCCACCTTACTACTCGTGTTACTCTAGTACCACTGACAGAATTGTGTGTAATATTAATAGACTTCGGGTTATCACCAATTTTTCTAAGGCTATCATAACCGTCTACTTCTTCGTCTTCTAAGGCTATCATAACCATGACTACTCTTAGTGATTTTGTTGCCTCGCTGTCTGGAGATTGTTTTGAAACAGCCGCTGAACAAACATTAGGAATCGATTGGCATCTGCTTGCCCCATCTGCTGACTGTACATGACTTTCCATGTGAGTTTTAGAGTGGGTTTAATGCTGGTTTAGTGAGTGGTTGAGAGTGGGAGCGAGTGTCCGAGGCAACATCTCGATGATGTCTTCTCTCACCGTGCTCTATAACTCTATACCTTAATTGTCTATTTGAAGCCAATACATACAAATTGCTTACCCCGCTGTTTTTTTAATGACTGCATTCTCTTCGTACTTACAACATTAGCTTGTAGTTTATTCCATTCTGCTATGATTCCGTTTTCTTAAATCTTTCCCTACGTTCCTGTTGCCACATTTGCCTCGCTGTTTCATTTCCTTATTTCAAGTTATTGTACTTTTGAGGTCGTTGTTTATGACTACTTAGGGTCCTTTTCGTCTCTTATGTCGGCAGTTTGTTGAGAAAATTTTTTTATTCGTGACTGAGATGGATTACTTTGCACCTGTCTACACTGAAACTCATCTTCCAAGTCTCTGACCACAGCACCAATCTGTTCAGATTCATCTGAATATGTGAGAAATCTGCTATGGGTGCTGCACGTTTTCCAAATTTTGTCTCGTCCGCAAATTTTTCTACTTTGCGAAGAAGAAGAAGAGTGAACCAAGAAACGATCCCTGAAGAACTCCACTTTTCATGGCAAACCACTCGGTTGAGTGGTTTGCCATGAGTTGAGTACCACTCTCTGTTTCCTGTTTGTCAACCAGGCACATCCCCAGGTATAAAGTTTGTACCCTATACAAACTTTGTGCTTACAAGGTACCCCGCTGAAGATAGGTTACCTCGCCCAATGCCTTCTGGAAATGCAAATATGTTACGTCTATTGGGCCTTTTTCATGATCTTTCGTTGCGGAATGCACCCTGGTTTCTGGCTATTAAGTTATTATTTTCCCCAAAAGCAATTATCCTGTTCCTAATAAGTCTCCAAATGCATACCTAAAATGGACGTTGAGATCACAAGTCTTGTCCACCTTCTTAAATACGGAAATAACATTTGCAAGTGTCCAGTCTATTGGCACCTCACCTTCTCTTAATGATTTGTCAAATATTACCATTAATGTGTAAGTTATTCAGTATCTACATTCTCACAGGCGTTTCGTCCGGTTCGCTTAGATGTGTTGATATTCAGCTTTATCAAGTATTTTACTACGTCAAGGTTGCTAATTTCGTCAATAATTAGTTTGTCAGTGTTAGGCGATGGAAAACTAATCGTGCTGTCTGGGGATGATGGTGCCGTGCTCAGCTGTAAATAAGAACGTGAAGGTTGTGTTGAGAATAGATGCCACATCCCTGTTGTTTATAATTCCATTTTCACTCGTCACAGGCCCTAGCGAGAGAGAGAGAGAGAGAGAGAGAGAGAGAGAGAGAGAGAGAGAGAGAGAGAGAGAGAGAGAGAGAAGATGATGATGAAAGAATGAAAGAAGGGCAAGGGAATGGAGAGAGAGAAGGGAGAGTCATGTAAAGTATAGTTAACAGTGATTGATGGCGTGTAAATAGATAGATTAGGGAAGGGAGTGAGAGAAAAGAGAGAGAGAGCATTACCTATATTCATTCCTGCTTGGGTGATGTGTGTGTGTGTGTGTGTGTGTGTACTCATCTAGTTGAGGTTGCAGGGGTCGAGTCCAAGCTCCTGGCCCCGCCTCTTTACTGGTCGCTACTAGGTCACTCTCCCTGAACCATGAGCTTTATCGTACCTCTGCTTAAAGCTATGTATGGATCCTGCCTCCACTACATCGTTTCCCAAACTATTCCACTTCCTGACTACTCTGTGGCTGAAGAAATACTTCCTAACATCCCTGTGATTCATCTGTGTCTTCAATTTCCAACTGTGTCCTCTTGTTGCTGTGTCCCATCTCTGGAACATTATGTCTCTGTCCACCTAGTCAATTCCTCTCAGTATTTTATATGTCGTTATCTGTCTCCCCTATCTCTCCTGTTATCCAGTGTCGTCAGGTCGAGTTCCCTTAACCTCTTTTCGTAGGACATACCCCTTAGCTCTGGGACTAGTCTTGTTGCAAACCTTAGCACTTTCTCTAGTTTCTTTGCGTGCTTGGCAAGATGTGGGTTCCAAACTGGTGCCGCATACTCCAATATGAGCCTAACGTACACAGTGTACAGGGTCCTGAACGATTTCTTATTAAGATGGCGGAATGCTGTTCTTAGGTTTGCTAGGTGCCCATATGCTGCAGCAGTTATTTGGTTGATCTGCGCCTCAGGAGATGTGTCTGGTGTTATACTCACCCCAAGATCTTTTTCCTTGAGTGAGGTTTGTAGTCTCTGTCCCCCTAGACTGTACTCCGCTTGCGGTCTTCTTTGCCCTTCCCTAATCTTCATGACTTTGCAGTTGGTGGGGTTGAACTCCAGGAGCCAATTGCTGGACCAGGTCTGCAGCCTGTCCAGATCCCTTTGTAGTTCTGCCTGGTCCTCGTCCGATTAAATTCTTCTCATCAGCTTCACATCATCTGGAAACAGGGACACTTCGGAGTCTATTCCTTGTGTGTGTGTGTGTGTGTGTGTGTGTGTGTGTGTGTGTGTGTGTGTGTGTGTGTGTGTGTGTGTGTGTGTGTGTGTGTGTGTGTGTGTGTGTCTGTGTCTGTGTCTGTGTCTGTGTCTGTGTGTGTGTGTCTGTGTGTGGGGGTATGTGTGTCTGTGTCTGTGTCTGTGTCTGTGTGTGTGTGTGTGTGTGTCTGTGTGTGGGGGTATGTGTGCATGTTTGCTTGTGTATATGAGTGTATACATGTGTATATGAGTGCGTGCTTGTGAGTGTTCGTGTAGCAGAGTCTGTGAAATAACTGCTTCACACATCATCGCCAGTACCACAACACAACGATAACATCAAAGCTTTCCTTTCAGTCACTTTCCTTATCCAGACAGAAACCTAATTATTTTTAAAAATCTCCTTCAATTTCCCATGAGGCATAA
Source organism: Cherax quadricarinatus (assembly GCF_038502225.1). Classification (NCBI taxonomy): domain Eukaryota; kingdom Metazoa; phylum Arthropoda; class Malacostraca; order Decapoda; family Parastacidae; genus Cherax; species Cherax quadricarinatus. Next base: position 14,637,926 of record NC_091303.1, on the reverse strand, counting down.
CAATACATTTAATTTTCCTTGAAGCAAATAAAAACTTGGGTAAAACTTTCTCTCATAATCGCCACTGATCAGAAAATGGAAATTTGAGTCGTAATGTAAACATTAGGGACACACGGCTCTCCCTCCACACACACCCAGAGACAAACTGATTTACAAACTTCAATTGTGCCGCCAAAGTGTCATGATAACTTACAGTATCCGCCAGGTGAGCTGAGCAACAAGTGGCACTCCCCGGCGCGCGTGCGTCCTGACCAACAGCTCACGAGCTACTGACATTGGTGCCTGTTGGCTCCCTACGCTGGCATACCAGTTGCCCAACCTCACCATGAAACTGAATTCGACCCAACCAGCCAACCAGAGGGCGTATTCTGAGTCATTTTTTTGGTTAGGGATGAGGGTGGAAGTGTGTGTGTTTGTTTGACGTGTGTGACTTACATACACACACAAGCACACATACACAGACTAACACAGGCACACACACATAGTGAAGAGGCGGGGCCAGGAGCTGAGTCTCGGCCCCTGCAACCACAATTAGGTGAGTACACACACACACACACACAGCTGAGAGGCGAGGCCAGGAACTGTGAATCGACCCCTAAAACCACAATTAGGCGAGTACAACTAGGTGAGTACATACACACATAGGCAGACACACACACACACACACACACACACACACACACACACACACACACACACACACACACACACACACACACACACACACACAGTCTGGGGAACACAAAGTGGTCATTGCAGTGATGTATAATCCACCACAGAACTGCAGGAGGCCAAGAGAGGAATATGAAGAGAGCAACAGAGCAATGGTGGACACACTTGCTGAGGTGGCAAGAAGAGCTCACTCCAGCAGAGCAAAGTTGCTGGTTATGGGGGATTTCAACCACAGGGAGATTGACTGGGAAAACCTGGAGCCACATGGGGGTCCCGAAACATGGAGAGCCAGGATGTTGGACGTGGTGCTGGAAAACCTCATGCACCAACATGTTAAGGACACTACCAGAGTGAGAGGGGAGGATGAACCAGCAAGATTGGACCTTCTGTTCACCCTGGGCAGCTCAGATATTGAGGACATCGAGTATGAGAGTCCCCTAGGAGCTAGCGACCACGTGGTTCTGTGCTTTGAATACATAGTAGAGCTGCAAGTGGAGAGAATAACAGGAGTTGAATGGGAAAAGCCTGACTATAAAAGAGGGGACTACATAGGGTTGAAGAACTTCCTGCGGGAGGTCCAGTGGGACAGAGAACTGGCAGGAAAGCCAGTAAATGAAATGATGGAATATGTAACAACAAAATGCAAGGAGGCAGTGGAAAGGTTTATTCCCAAGGGCAACAGTAACAACGGGAAGACGGGAAGACCAGAACGAGCCCCTGGTTTACCCGACGGTGTAAGGAGGCAAAAACAAAGTGCAATAGAGAATGGAAAAAGTACAGAAGGCAGAGAACACACGAAAATAGGGAGATCAGTCGCAGAGCCAGGAATGAGTACGCACAGGTAAGGAGGGAGGCCCAGCGACAGTATGAAAATGACATAGCATCGAGAATCAAGACTGACCCGAAACTGTTGTATAGCCACATCGGGAGGAAGACAACAGTCAAAGACCAGGTGATCAGATTAAGGACAGAAGGTGGAGAACTCACAAGAAATGATCAGGAGATATGTGAGGAGCTGAACAGGAGATTTAAGGAAGTTTTTACAGTAGAGACAGGAAGGGCTGTGGGAAGACAGCACAGAAGGGAACATCAAGAGGGAATATACCAACAAGTGTTGGATGACATACGAACAACTGAGGAGGAGGTGAAGAAGCTCTTAAGTGACCTTGACACCTCAAAGGCGATGGGACCGGACAACATCTCCCCATGGGTCCTTAGAGAAGGAGCAGAGATGCTGTGCGTGCCTCTAACCACAATCTTCAACACATCCCTTGAAACTGGGCAACTACCTGAGAAATGGAAGACAGCTAATGTAGTCCCCATATTTAAGAAAGGAAACAGAAACGAGGCACTAAACTACAGACCTGTGTCTCTGACATGTATTGTGTGCAAAGTTATGGAGAAGATTATCAGGAGGAGAGTGGTCGAACACCTGGAAAGGAACAAGATTATAAATGAAAACCAGCATGGGTTCATGGAAGGCAAATCTTGTATCACAAACCTCCTGGAGTTTTATGACAAGGTAACAGAAGTAAGACACGAGAGAGAGGGGTGGGTAGATTGAGTTTTCCTAGACTGCAGGAAGGCCTTTGACACAGTTCCCCACAAGAGATTAGTGCAGAAGCTGGAGGATCAGGCGCACGTAAAAGGGAGGGCACTGCAATGGATAAGGGAATACCTGACAGGGAGGCAGCAACGAGTCATGGTACGTGAAGAAGTATCACAGTGGGAGCCTGGTACGAGCGGGGTCCCACAGGGGTCAGTTCTAGGACCAGTGCTATTTTTGATATATGTGAACGACATGATGGAAGGAATAGACTCTGAAGTGTCCCTGTTCGCAGATGACGTGAAGTTGATGAGAAGAATTAAATCGGACGAGGATGAGGCAGGACTGCAAAGAGACCTGGACAGGCTGGACATGTGGTCCAGCAACTGGCTTCTCGAATTCAATCCAGCCAAATGCAAAGTCTTGAAGATTGGGGAGGGGCAAAGAAGACCGCAGACAGAGTATAGGCTAGGTGGATAAAAACTACAGACCTCACTCAGGGAGAAAGACCTTGGGGTGACCATAACACCGAGCACATCACCGGAGGCACACATCAACCAAATGACCGCTGCAGCATACGGGCGCCTGACAAACCTGAGAATAGCGTTCCGATACCTTAATAAGGAATCGTTCAAGACACTGTACACTGTGTATGTTAGGCCCATACTGGAGTATGCAGCACCAGTCTGGAACCCACACCTGGTCAAGCACGTCAAGAAGTTAGAGAAAGTACAAAGGTTTGCAACAAGACTAGTCCCAGAGCTCAAGGGAATGTCGTACGAGGAAAGGTTAAGGGAAATCGGACTGACGACACTGGAGGACAGAAGGGTCAGGGGAGACATGATAACGACATACAAGATACTGCGGGGAATAGACAAGGTGGACAGAGATAGGATGTTCCAGAGAGGGGACACAGGGACAAGGGGTCACAACTGGAAGCTGAAGACTCAGACGAGTCACAGGGACGTTAGGAAGTATTTCTTCAGTCATAGAGTTGTCAGCAAGTGGAATAGCCTAGCAAGTGAAGTAGTGGAGGCAGGAACCATACATAGTTTTAAGAAGAGGTATGACAAAGCTCAGGAAGCAGAGAGAGAGAGAGGATCCAGTAGCGATCAGTGAAGAGGCGGGGTCAGGAGCTGAGTATCGACCCCTGCAATCACAATTAGGTGAGTACAATTAGGTGAGTACACACACACACACACACACACACACACACACACACACAGAAGTGTCCTTGTTTGCGGATGATGTGAAGTTAATGAGAAGAATCAAATCGGATGAGGATCAGGCAGGACTACAAAGAGACCTGGACAGGCTACAAGCCTGGTCCAGCAACTGGCTCCTAGAGTTTAACCCTGCCAAATGCAAAGTCATGAAGATTGGGGAAGGGCAAAGAAGACCGCAGACACAATATAGTTTAGATGGCCAAAGCCTGCAAACCTCACTCAAGGAAAATTATCTGGGGGTGAGTATAACACCGAGCATATCTCCTGAGGCGCACATCAATCAGATAACTGCTGCAGCATATACGGGCGCCTGGCAAACCTACGGATAGCGTTCCGATACCTCAGTAAGGATTCGTTCAAGACTCTGTATACCATTTACGTCAGGCCCATACTGGAGTATGCAGCACCAGTTTGGAATCCACACCTAGTCAAGCACGTCAAGAAATTCGAGAAAGTGCAAAGGTTTGCAACAAGACTAGTCCCAGAGCTACGAGGATTGTCCTACGAAGAAAGGTTGAGGGAAATCGGCCTGACGACACTGGAGGCCAGGAGGGCCAGGGGAGACATGATAACGACATATAAAATACTGCGCGGAATAGATGAGGTGGACAAAGACGGGATGTTCCAGAGATGGGACACAGACACAAGAGGTCACAATTGGAAGTTGAAGACTCAGATGAATCAAAGGGATGTTAGGAAGTATTTCTTCAGTCATAGAGTAGTCAAGCCGTGGAATACCCTAGAAAGTGAAGTAGTGGAGGCGGGAACCATACATAGTTTTAAGGCGAGGTATGATAAAGCTCATAGAGCAGGGAGAGAGAGGACCTAGTAGCAATCAGTGAAGAGGCGGGGCCAGGAGCTATGAATCGACCCTTGCAACCACAAATAGGTGAGTAGAAATAGGTGAGTACACACACAAACATCTGTTTCAAGGTCTTTTAGAAAACACAGACAACTAAAAGAATCTAAGTATTAAGCAGAGTAATTTCAAGGTGATCTCAGATGAGCGTGTCTAGGTGAGCCTGCCAGTGTGGGGACTCGCATCTTCACTCTCCTTACATCACACAAATGATCCGGCTTTCTCGAATACGCATAACAGATGTAAAGATATTTTTCTGCAAATATTCGTTGGTTATGTCCTGTTCCTAAGCCTGTTTTAAATTGGTGCATTTACGTTTTATCTTTTACTGTCTTTGTTTATGTGGCCGTGTCTGTTTGTCTTCTGTCAGTCTTTCTTTATCTCTCTCCCTTTCTCTCTCTTTCTCTGGAGAGTGACATGTATATTACTGGTGAAGATCAAGATGAATTACCAAGGTGACAGGAAGCAACAAACACTGTCTCTCACACAACTGTGTGTTCACAAACACTGACAATTATAATACTGACCACCTCAAAATTATTCTTTGAAAGCTGAGTACAGATCACCTTCTGTTTACCTCTTCGCCCCTTCTGCTGTCTTCACTATTTAAGTCACCTTTATATTCGACTGAAAAAATGCCTGCTAAGCAAGCGAAAAGCTTCGATAATAGAGATACCAAGCAATTGCACATGTGTCTTACTCATGCACTTGCTGGTATTGCTTGCTTGTCATGTAATGAAAGGATAAAGCATTTCGCGACTAGCAGACGAAGGATAGAGCTGTCAGAGCTCAATGAGCTGAATTCAGCTCTCACACCAGTTTAACGTTTCCCACAAAGTTTTAATAGTTAGGCACTTTACATATTATAATTTAGGTATTTTGTTATTGTCACCTCGTGAAGTCTGAAAGGTTTGAGTATCTCCTTCACGTCCTCCGTCACCTCCAGTGTTGTACAACAACTACCACAGGACGAGGGATGGCGGGGGGTAAAAAATTAGATCCTTCTCCATTGTATCGTAACTTTTATAAAGGAAGTATTTGCTTCAATCTTCCGGCCCATTACCTCTCGTTACTCAGGCCAGGGAAGCCTTTACTGAGTTCCCAACCCTCCACTAAGACTAAGTTTTTTTTTTTTTGTTATTATAGATGAAAAATAATATTATACTTTTTCAGTGACTGGCTAGAGTGCTTTGAAAGAGGGGCAGACAAAATGCCGATCGTGATCTACCAGTAGAGTGCAGAGCAGTTTTAGTAGATCGCTGGATGACCAATTGCTGATACAGATTGTAATGACTTGGAAGACGAGTTGTAGCCAATGAATATAATCTTTTATTAAGTCTGAAGGACTGAACACCTAAATATTACTTTTGGTATTCTGTCACTGTCTGGTGTACAATTTACATCGGCATTAGAGTGGAAAAGTCTTCTGCGCAGGCGAAATTTCTCGTTCATTTAGATATGCATCAGTGTTGGAATTGCTGAACAATGTTATTTCAGAAGTGTTATTACTCATTTTGTTAGACTGTTCCAAAATTTAACAATAGCAGAACTTCTAGCTTCCTATTTGGTGCAAACATTGATGATATTGCTTTTAAATTGTCATTATTATTTATTATGGACATATTTGCAACCGAGACTGAAATTTTGACTCTGTCAGGGTCTTAGTAGGCGTCCTCACTGCAACGTTTAAAACACCCAAATAACAGTGCAAAAGCAATTTTTTTTCCCTCGTGTCTATTTTATGGTTCATCTCATCTTTTCTAGACTCATATGCCGTCAATCCCTCTCCCAAATATCTGACTACATTTATTTCCTCCATACTCTCTCTGATATAATTTTTAACCTTTTATAGCATAGTATTTTTGTCTCTAATATCATCTTGCTTCTTGAGTTTTCCAATGCTCGCATTTAGCTTCCTTCTTTTACATACGATCCCAAATTTCTTCACAACCATTACAACTTCTTTTCAGAAACTCTTAAAAGGACCGTGTCATTGGTAAAGAGCAACTGTGACAACTCCAACTTTGTATTATAAACAAACATGGTAGCTATCACACATCTCTCTAAGTTCCACGTCTACTCAAATAAACACACACACACATACACACACATACACACACACACACACACACACACACACACACACACACACACATACACACACATACACACACACACACACACACACACACACACACACACACACACACACACACACACACACACACACACACACACACACACACACACACACACACACATACCTGACAGGGAGGCAACAACAAGTCATGGTACGGGATAAGGTATCACAGTGGGCTCCTGTGGCGAGCGGGGTCCCACAGGGGTCGGTACTAGGACCAGTGCTATTTTTGGTATATGTGAATGACATGATGGAAGGAATAGACTCAGAGGTGTCTCTGTTCGCAGATGATGTGAAGTTAATGAGGAGAATTAAATCAGATGAGGATCAGGCAGGACTTCAAAGACACCTGGACAGGCTGGACACATGGTCCAGCAACTGGCTTCTTGAATTCAACCCTGCCAAATGCAAAGTCATGAAGATCGGAGAAAAGCAAAGAAGACTGCAGACATAGTATAGACTAGGTGGCCAAAGACTGCAAACCTCGCTCAAGAAGAAAGATCTTGGGGTGACCATAACACCGAGCATGTCTCCAGTGGCACACATCAACCAGATAGCTGCTGCAGTATATGGGCGCCTGGAAAACCTGAGAATAGCGTTCCGATACTTTAGTAAAGAATCGTTTAAGACACTGTACACTGTGTACATCAGCCCCATACTGGAGTATGCAACACCAGTTTGGAATCCACACCTGGTCAAGCACGTCAAGAAATTAGAGAAAGGGAAAAAATTTGCGACAAGGTTAGTTCCAGAGCTAAGGAGAATGTCCTACGAAGAAAGTTTAAGGGAAATCGGTCTGACGACACTGGAGGACAGGAGGGTCAGGGGAGACATGATAACGACATACAAAATCCTGCGTGGAATAGATAAGGTGGACAGAGGCAGGATGTTCCAGAGATGGGACACAGAAACAAGGGGTCACAATTGCAAATTGAAGACTCAGATGAGTCAAAGGGATGTTAGGAAGTATTTCTTCAGCCACAGAGTTGCAAGGAAGTGGAATAGTCTGGCAAGTGATGTAGTGGAGGCAGGCACTATACATAGTTTTAAGACGAGGTATGATAAAGCTCATGGAGCAGGGAGAGGGAGGACCCAGTAGTGGTCAGTGAAGAGGCGGGCCAGGAGCTGAGTCTTGACCACTGCAGCCACAAATAGGTGAGTACAAATAGGTGAGTACACACACACACACACACACACACACACACACACACACACACACAAGCCAGAGGTTAGCTCCAGACTTGGTGGCACCAGATTGAATACCTTAATGGTGTATGTATGCAGTTAGTATAAAATACGAAATACAAAATACTAAAACTCTGAGGTTTGCAAGACTAATACAGAGGTGTGTTTGTCAATAGTTAAATTACAAATTCTTCATCCAGGTTCTCAGAGCTGTTACTCGTACCCAGATTACAACAGGTATTACCCTTCTGAACTGCAACGCCGAGACGTTGAAACATAAAACTAGCTGCTCTGTAATCCTAGTTGCCCTGATGAGTCTTTTTCCTAATTCCATCAGGAACGTAGGAACACTCTATGGCAACAAAAATGTAATGACGAAGCAAAACTATCGTGATCATAAGCAATGAATATATGTAAGCTACAGATTGGGGAAGCGGGGGTGATTCAGTGATTTTATTTACTTTCAGCACAAGGACTTCTTGTGAAGCTAGGCCAGTCTAGGAATGTACGAGGGTCAGTCTGGAGATTCAGAAAATCTGGAAGATGTCAGCTAGAAGATGTTCTTTCATAACAAAACATAACGAAACTGTCTCACGAACAGTGGACGGAGGATCGAGCCTCCGTAACCCCCTGTGCAGAATGACCCACATGAGTATCGATCCTCAAGAAAAAATAATCCTTATTTGTTATGAAAATGGGTAAAAGACATATATGATCAATGATATTTGACTTCAGAGGTGATAAAGAGCAAGTTAAGAGATAATTAAAATCGTTAAATTTTCTATCTTGCTTTAGTTTCATCATCCATAACTTTAACCATCCAAGAACTACATGTTCGTGGAAGAAAAAATATTCGATTACACACCTTAAACTTAACAAAAATTGGAACGAAGCCAGAGTCTTTGCATTTATTGAGGATGTAACGATTCAGTTCTTATTTCTTTGTCTTAAAAGTCAAACTTTTCCTATACTGAAGATGAGTTGCACTGATCAGCTGTGTCCTCTCATAAAAGCTTCAGAAAAAAAAGTCTTGTCCCTAGAAAACTTCTTTTTTTTTTTTATCAAGGACAGTATGACCAAGGCAAGTGGCAGAATCTTCATTTAGACGTTTAGGATAACTCGTTACCATGTTGCTGTCTCCTTGGCTGTCTGTCTCTCCTTATTATGCTCACTGTACATTTCACTGCTTGATGGTACAAGCTCTTATCAGTTTCAGATGACTGCTGGTGTAGTCTTGACCTAATTTGTAGCTTCACGAGATGATAAATACATATTCAATGAACACTATGCGATGATCGGAGAAGAGGATAAAATAACCGTACAAACTAAAAAGTCATTAGCTAAATAAACTACTCAAGCCGCTCTTCTACATAAAATTTATTAATAAATTTAGGTAGTTTGTTAGATTTGACAGTTTTAGCACTTAGTGAGACAGCGATCTCTCTTCTGGAGACGTTGATGATACACCGTAACTGGTGTTTAAGGTTACCAGGTTGTGTTGCTTATCGTGGCTCATTAAGTATACAGTTCACTCGTTCATTAGCATCATTGAAACAACTACTGTGAAAGGTTATGCCTCAAATTTTTTAACCTTGATGATACATTAATTAATTGATGGCAGCCCCCGGGGAAGACATTCATTACAAAGAAATGTCTATAATACAATGTTGGTTCTTTCTAAAAAAAAAAAAAAAAAAAGAGTGTTTCTTCCCTTAAGTGGAAAAATAATATCTTACTTTACTAAAAAAAATGTTGATGGATAATATCATTACTGTTTTACATTAGCTATATTTTTATTCTATTTTTTTGGTACCTGAACAATTTTTACCAGAATCTAAAAACCAACGGCTACAATGCGACTTGTGTTTACTAACTTTTAAGTTAATTTCTATAGAAAAAGTATATGACTGATCAGAGTCCAGTACCAACTGCTTAACATTAAGGATAAAGAAAACTGCGTGTGTATATCTGTGTGGGTGACAATGTACGTGTAGGCAGATGATTATTGCTATATATTTGCATGGGACATTCAGCGCAGAGAGCAGTGAAGATTTGATCTTTCAGCAGCACAGAGTTAGACGGACGCGCAACTCTTGCAGACAGGGTGAGGAGCAAAGTAATGATTGTGGTGTCCCGTCTTCAGAATGATAATGATGATTGCTATTATTAGATGGTGTTATTGTTGTTCCCACGTATATGAGAGGCGACAGTGAACAGGGGTAGCAAGTGTAAGAGTACTGGACCATATACCTCCTTGACTGAGAATCTAACAGTTGTTCGTTGAACGCCCTGACTACTGATCTGCTTATCACTTATATAACAATACAGTGCATGATGGAGTTTAATGATGATACAAAAAGAGAGTTCAAATTATCGTGCATTAAAGAAATTTAGTTAAAAAAAGTCATATTATGTTTGTGAAAGTGATAGCTATAATATCTGGGTGTTCGTCTACCGGGATTTCTGGTACTGGAACAGGCTTCTGAGGTGAAGGAGAGAGAGAGTGAGAGAGAGAGAGAGAGAGAGAGAGAGAGAGAGAGAGAGAGAGAGAGAGAGAGAGAGAGAGAGAGAGAGAGAGAGAGAGAGAGAGAGAGAGAGAGAGAGAGAGAGAGAGAGAGAATTTCTTGTGATAGCATGGGAAGGAGATGGATAGGACGTGATGTTGTTTGGGATTGGGGAGAGCCCTCGAGTCAGAGTATGATAGAGGGGGAAGTACCTGGGCCCTGTGTGTGTTAGTTAGTTACCGGTTGTCAATGACACTTGACCTGTGTATGTGTGTGTAGTCATGTGTAATTGAGTGAAAGTAGTGACCACGAAGACATAATATCTATTTTTTGAATACATCCCATCCAGCAGTGTGAAGCAGCCATCAACCACTGGTAAGCATTCATGACTCTTGTAATATTTCACTGTCTGAGCAAACAGCATTACCTCTCCACGGTGATATATTATACAACTAAAACTTACGCATAATACCTTAAGTGGCTTGTAAACATACTGGATCCTTGCCACTTTCAAGAACCACTCTCTTCATCTGATCACTAGGGAGGATTATTTTTACCGTGTATCTTGTCATTACCTTGCTGCAAATCCCTAAAATACTTAGTGTTGGCTGCTCATAGGGATGCACTGATGCTCTCAAAGCAGCAGCTGGGGACACTAGAACTGTTGGTATATACGTTGTTTTGGGTTATTTCACTCCATGTTATCAGATTCTTCCTTCACGATTCCTTCCGAGTATCGCTCACTGTTATATATATATATATATATTGTATAGAATGCTGTATTATGTCAACATGCTGTCGGTATACTGTCAACAGGCAATAGACTTTCTAGAAGATATTTGATGATTGTTTGCACCTAGAATCAGGTATGACAAGCCTTGAGTGTTTGCTCAAACTCACATTTTACAGAGATCGTGATTTTTAAAAAAGAACACCCGTTACACTTTCATGTTCCTAATATTTTCTTTCGTCCATAAAATATCATCTATATAAAAAGTTTAATTAAGGAAGCTGAAATCTGAAACTGAGGCCCAACTAATTAGCAAGATTATTGCAACAAACCCTAAATGATATTAAAATTTGATTGAAGCAATATTTTAACATATCTGCCATAGCAGATGTATATATATATATATATATATATATATATATATATATATATATATATATATATATATATATATATATATATATATATATATATATATATATATGCAATAAGATCACAGTAAACAGGTGATTTCAGAATATGCAAAACAACCACTCTGAAAGAATAGAGAAATTCCAAGCCCTTTCGTGACTACTCACATTATCAAGGAACTATGATAATGTGAGTAGTCACGAAAGCGCTTGGAATTTCTCTATTCTTTCAGAGTGGTTGTTTTGCATATATATATATATATATATATATATATATATATATATATATATATATATATATATATATATATATATATATATATATATATATATATATATATATATATATATATATATTTATATGTATATATATATATATATATATATATATATATATATATATATATATATATATATATATATATATATATATATATATATATATATATATATTTTTATTATCACAACTGGCCGATTCCCACCAAGGCAGGGTGGCCCGAAAAAGAAAAACTTTCACCATCATTCACTCCATCACTGTCTTGCCAGAAGGGTGCTTTACACTACAGTTTTTAAACTGCAACATTAACACCCCTCATTCAGAGTGCAGACACTGTACTTCCCATCTCCAGGACTCAAGTCCGGCCTCCGGTTTCCCTGAACCCCTTCATATATGTTACTTTGCTCACACTCCAACAGCACGTCAAGTATAAAAAATCATTTGTCTCCATTCACTCCTATCAAACACGCTCACGCATGCCTGCTGGAAGTCCAAGCCCCTCGCACACAAAACCTCCTTTACCCCCTCCCTCCAATCTTTCCTAGGCCGACCCCTACCCCGCCTTCCTTCCACTACAGACTGATACACTCTTGAAGTCACTCTGTTTCGCTCCATTCTCTCTACATGTCCGAACCACCTCAACAACCCTTCCTCAACTCTGTGGACAACAGTTTTGGTAATCCCGCACCTCCTCCTAACTTCCAAACTACGAATTCTCTGCATTATATTCACACCACACATTGCCCTCAGACATGACATCTCCACTGCCTCCAGCCTTCTCCTCGCTGCAACATTCATCACCCACGCTTCACACCCATATAAGAGCGTTGGTAAAACTATACTCTCATACATTCCCCTCTTTGCCTCCATGGACAAAGTCTTTGTCTCCACAGACTCCTAAGTGCACCACTCACCCTTTTCCCCTCATCAATTCTATGATTCACCTCATCTTTCATAGACCCATTCGCTGACACGTCACTCCCAAATATCTGAATACATTCACCTCCTCCATACTCTCTCCCTCCAATCTGATATCCAATCTTTCATCACCTAATCTTTTTGTTATCCTCATAACCTTACTCTTTCCTGTATTCACCTTTAATTTTCTTCTTTTGCACACCCTACCAAATTCATCCACCAATCTCTGCAACTTCTCTTCAGAATCTCCCAAGAGCACAGTGTCATCAGCAAAGAGCAAATGTGACAACTCCCACTTTATGTGTGATTCTTTATCTTTTAACTCCAAGCCTTTTGCCAAGACCCTCGCATTTACTTCTCTTACAACCCCATCTATAAATATATTAAACAACCATGGTGACATTACACATCTTTGTCTAAGGCCTACTTTTACTGGGAGATAATTTCCCTCTTTCCTACATACTCTAACTTGAGCCTCACTATCCTCGTAAAAACTCTTCACTGCTTTCAGTAACCTACCTCCTACACCATACACCTGCAACATCTGCCACATTGCCCCCCTATCCACCCTGTCATACGCCTTTTCCAAATCCATAAATGCCACAAAGACCTCTTTAGCCTTATCAAAATACTGTTCACTTATATGTTTCACTGTAAACACCTGGTCCACACACCTCCTACCTATCCTAAAGCCTCCTTGTTCATCTGCTATCCTATTCTCCGTCTATTCTTAATTCTTTTAATAATAACTCTACCATACACTTTGCCAGGTATACTCAACAGACTTATCCCCCTATAATTTTTGCACTCTCTTTTGTCCCCTTTGCCTTTATACAAAGGAACTATGCATGCTCTCTGCCAATCCCTAGGTACCTTACCCTCTTCCATACATTTATTAAATAATTGCACCAACCACTCCAAAACTATATCCCCACCTGCTTTTAACATTTCTATCTTTATCCCATCAATCCCGGCTGCCTTACCCCCTTTCATTTTACCTACTGCCTCACGAACTTCCCCCACACTCACAACTGGCTCTTCCTCACTCCTACAAGATGTTATTCCTCCTTGCCCTATACACGATATCACAGCTTCCCTATCTTCATCAACATTTAACAATTCCTCAAAATATTCCCTCCATCTTCCCAATACCTCTAACTCTCCATTTAATAACTCTCCTCTTCTATTTTTAACTGACAAATCCATTTGTTCTCTAGGCTTCCTTAACTTGTTAATCTCACTCCAAAACTTTTTCTTATTTTCAACAAAATTTGTTGATAACATCTCACCCACTCTCTCATTTGCTCTCTTTTTACATTGCTTCACCACTCTCTTAACCTCTCTCTTTTTCTCCATATACTCTTCCCTCCTTGCATCACTTCTACTTTGTAAAAATTTCTCATATGCTAACTTTTTCTCCCTTACTGCTCTCTTTACATCATCATTCCACCAATCGCTCCTCTTCCCTCCCACACCCACTTTCCTGTAACCACAAACTTCTGCTGAACACTCTAACACTACATTTTTAAACCTACCTAATACCTCTTCGACCCCATTGCCTATGCTCTCATTAGCCCATCTATCCTCCAATAGCTGTTTATATCTTACCCTAACTGCCTCCTCTTATATATATATATATATATATATATATATATATATATATATATATATATATATATATATATATATATATATATATATATATATATATATTTATATATATATATATATATATATATATATATATATATGTATATATATATATATATATATATATATATATATATATATATATATATATATATATATATGTATATATATATATATATATATATATATATATATATATATATATATATATATATATATATATACGTATACATGTGTGTGTGTGTGTGTGTGTGTGTGTGTTTTAGAGAGTGAGGTTCTGTTAGAATTTTCAGTTTTTCTTGAGAAAAGACTCTTATGAAGAGAAAAATAATGTAACTTGTTGGATGAAAATTATGACAAGGCACTAATATGGTTGCAGAAATTATTGACCAATTACACTCCATAACATCATCATGTAAATGGAATGATTAGTTGATTATATTATACAGCAGAATTACATTATTACTTAGGCCATATAGCAGCATGTAAAAATTGTCAATATTCGCCTTATGGCAATTTATCGAGAAAACGTTTCCTCCACTAATGACCTTATCAATTCTCACTTAATTGACATACTTTCAGGTGGACGAAACGTTGTCTCGATAAAATGGGATAAACCGAGTATTGTGTCTTACTAACATACTTGTTAATAAGACACAATATTCCCTATATAATGCTATCCAAATATCAGCAAATACATCCAAATATCGAGAAAGATGTGTGCTTTTTCTTCCTAACTGACATAGTTCACGGACTTGAGCACATGTAACTGACTTTTCTTGTGATCACACCGTAAATTTCACTCCACAACACCTTCCTGGGGTGTGCAAAAGTGACTCGTATTTCCTAAGTATGTACAGTGACTCCAATAATTTCGGGGTGTAAAATGATATATTCTTTATTAACTATTTTTAACTTCGTTGGGATTACTTATAGTTTTGTAATAGTAATTTTCTATAGATTTTTCTTAATTACGCATGACGTGTGATTATTGTATAAGTTATATGTCAAGCTATATTGCTATATTCACTATTCCATCTGTATAATCGTTCCTGATGATGATGCATCAACATGCGTCAGGTGTGCTGTGTTAGTAAGGAAACAGGAAATTATCCTAATGTTCGTCTTAGTTGAGCACCCACTCAGTCATAAGGCAGCCGCTGTCGCAGCCGTTCCTGGATAACTTATTCAGCAGCCGCTGGATAACTGATTCAGTAGCCGCTGGCTAACCGGTATTATGTGCCCTTGGGCATACGCTAATGTACGGGAGGGTAGTTTTTCTCTCCTCGTTTAAATAACACAGGATCTTTTTTTTCGTGTGCTTGACTTGCATTACCTCGGCGGTAATGATCAACACGACACTAATTTAAAGCAACAAACTTTTCCTCAACAAGAAAAATACTCCTCAGTGAAGCCTCAGACGACAGCTTCACTCTGGCTCCATGAAGTGATAGTTGCTACATTCATTGATAAGTCAGACACGTGGATATATGTAACCATTATTACAATGCCGCTTCTCTCATTTGGAATTTTATCACGTTGATAAAGTTTCCGATGATCGAAATGTCTTTTTAATAAAGACTTGATTTGTTTCCTCTCTTTAGTTTGATACTTGTCGAGTTACAGTTTGCCATTCGTACAACGTCCTTGTGGTTTGTACCGACTACCTTACATTTATTCGGTGTGAATCACACAACCACTTCTTGCATTTCCTCTATAGTTAGCCAAGGCGACAGTTATGGCAGTGGAGTTATCAGGGGCCCCACAAATGCACAGTGAATGACTATTAGCTTTAAGCATTAACTGGTCAGGGTGAGGGGTTTACCCCAAGATGATCTGACATTATACTTACCCTCTGATCTGGAGAACAGTCTCTTACTAGCTAAGGCTGATTACACATTCTGGTCTCTCTTGTACAAGTCTATGAGCCAGTTACAGTAAGCGAACTTAATTTTCTGAATACTCTCCGTATCTTATAATTTTGATTAAACTGAAGTATTTGCCTACATTGTTGCTCTGTTACATACTGTCAATATTGGTGGTAAGAATATACAACTACTCTAAAAACTTTTATTAATTGCCTTCCCCTTTATTACTCAGTGATATTTCCTTCACTGGTGATCTATCTAAGGACCAGGTACCACAGACCGTCTTCTTGTATCTGTGATCGTAGTAGTCCTTCAGTATTATCATTCAATTCAGCATTAGTTTTAATTGGCTGAGGATGGTCACACAAGAATTGGCCCAAACATTCTGGATTGTTTAAGCATTACGAGTCTACGTGAAGAAATTTCTGGAACACCACTCATGCTGCCAGTTCTGTTGTACTGTCATTCCCCGTCACTTACCAAGCCACTGTGACATGCTCTGGTACTTTCCCGGCCACTCTCTTCCTCTTTCACTTTCTCTACCACTCCTACAGTCTCTTTGCTACTATTACGGAGTACTGTAAAAACAATATATAATATTAATATACGGAAAATGGAAGCGTATTGTTCCCTGAAAGCGAATGCGTTTTATTCCTGTCAATCAGGCAGTGGCCAGGACAGGAGCAGATGAGAGGTGTGTTTAGTTCAGTACCAGACGGGTAATCACGGGGTGAAGTCATCATGTTTGGCCAATAGTTTGAGTAGGTAATTTTGGCAAGTTTTTTCGTGTATACTATAGGTGTGTGTGTTTAAGTGCTCTCATGTTTATTTGTAAAGCCATTTTATGCAGGGGCCTGTGTTTTGGAGAGTATTTAACGTTTCCACTGTAATCTATGTAGCCTGCAGAAAGGGGGGAGGGTGTCATGGAGCCTCCCTGTTCATAAATGTTAATTTATTTTATTTAACTCATTAGTAGCAGTGTGCTAGTGATTTAATGTGAACTGGAGTGTGGTGGTTTTTTTTTTTTTGGAGTAGATTGTAAGTTGTATGTAAGTTAGCATTAATATTGTATATATTTTTGCATAGGTAAGTTTTTGTGCCCTTCCTTATACAACGTTAATTATTTGCACTCATGTTTCATTATTTAATATGAGCACATGCTGGCACAAGGTCTGCTGTCTTTTTCCAGAGTAATTTTATAACCTCTAGACAGCAGTGTGAGCAGCCTTTAGGAGCCAGGAACATTTTAAGTTACGACATCAAAGTCGTAACAACCACTCCCATAGCCACTCTGTCACTCTTCTCGCCACTTTGACATCCTTTGCTAATCTTTCCGCTACTCTCCCAGCGGCTCTGCTGGATCCTCAATCACTCTGTAAGTCCCCCTCTTCCCCCATACTAGCAGATCTCCCAATTCCCCTGACACTCTGCCACTTCCTCTGCCACTCAGCTACTACTTTGCCACTAATCTCTTACATCAGTCGTCGCACGCAATTATGCAAATTGCCTAAGAGATTGATTGGTTATCTGATTGTTCAAATTTGCCTTCGTAAACATTTTCCATTAAGTTTACCACCACTTAGAAGGAATTTGCTGACGTGGATAAAAGGAACATAAATATTTCTGATGTTACGAAATAAAAATTACTCTCTAGCAACACCGAAGTTAAAGTGATATTCCGAAATGAAATTTTGATGAGGATGCGATGGCATTGTGCTGTTTTGACGTTTAATGACACTACATGACAAAATGAAACGTCATGAGGATGTTGGCATATTCTGCTCATTTATAACTGTGATATATAATGACATAAACATATAATAACATTGACATATAATGACACTGACATATAATGACACTGACAAAATGACACTGACATATACGATGCATGTATTATAGATCATTTCCTGTCATATACCCACTATTAATTAGTGTTGCCTCTCCTACACCATTCCTCCTCTCTGTCATCCTCCTTTATCCATATTTTAGTAATATCGCCGTCTACAACCTTCCTTCCCTCAAGATCTCCCATTGTCTTCTCTCTCTCAGTTATACATAATTACCCTAAATATGCTTTATAGTCTCTTTTCAGACACTTTTGTTTAATTTGTATACTTAGTACAGTGCTCTCTGTGAGACTGACCTTTTTGAGGCAGATTGTGTATGGCTGATCAGTCCTCGCTTTGGATAGCAGGGTTTCCCTGCCTAGACGGTTATTTCCTTCGGAAATACTGCTACCTGTTTTTCCCGTTTCTTATAACAGTTTTGGCAGAAATTTAATGGTCTTGTCTGTTGAGAAGTCAAGCACAATGATACAACAAACCTAACCTAACCTAACCTGACCTAAACTAACCTGACCTAACTTAACCTAACCTGACTTAACCTGGCCTGACCTAGCTTAACGTAACCTGACCTGACCTAACCTAACCTAACCTGACCTAACCTGACCTGACCTAACCTGCCTGACCTAACCTAACCACTAACCTAACCTAACTTAGTCTAACCTATCTCAGCTTATCCCTACATACCCAAACATATACTAGCTTATCCTAAAATATCTTAACCTATCTTAATTTATCTTAGCCTATCCTAACCTATCTTAGCCTATCCTAGCGTTTTCTAGCCTATCCTAACGTAACCAGACTTGACCTAACAAATAATTATGAAAAATTTACGAAAAATTATGAAAAACGAACGAAAATTTATGAAAATAAAACAAAAACTTATGAGAAGCTAATAATAAATTATGAAAAATGAACGAAAAATTGTAAGTTTTAGTTATTCCCAAAATTTTTAAGTTATATTCCAGAACTTTTAGTTATTTTTTTGTAATTTTTAATTATTTTTCAACACTTTTAGTTACTTTTCATCATTTTTAGTGATTTTATTTAGTTATTTTTCATAATTCTTAGTTTCTTAAAATTTTTCTTATGCACCGATTAATTCGATTTTTTTCCCTTTAAAATAGTATAGAAAAAATAAAGTTTGCACCAAATGTTATTATGTCTCACTCCAACATGCAAGGTTCAGTCATGCACTGGTCCGACAGTGAGAAAGAAAGAGACAAGTAAGAGCCGCTAAATGAATTAACACAGGAGATGGTGCTAGATTAGCAGCCCTGTTACGTGTGAGAGATTAATCACGTTACTGATGGTATACGATGTTGACAAGTTGATAAGACACGTAACACTTAGGTAACTTGAAAATGGTATAACATACCGACAACTTGATTATTAAGACACATGTACAAAACTACACAGTACACAACGTGCACAACACTACACAGTACACAACATGTACAACACTACACAGCACACAACATGTACAACACTACACAGTACACAACGTGCACAACACTACACAGTACACAACATGTACAACACTACACAGTACACAACGTGCACAACACTACACAGTACACAACATGTACAACACTACACAGTACACAACATGTACAACACTACACAGTACACAACATGTACAACACTACACAGTACACAACGTGTACAACACTACACAGTACACAACATGTACAACACTACACAGTACACAACATGTACAACACTACACAGTACACAACATGAACAACACTACACAGTACACAACATGAACAACACTACACAGTACACAACATGTGCAACACTTGGGTATCGTAACTGGTGAAACATTCCGGGCAGTAAAGATTCGCGAGTTTTTATGTTTATGATATCCGAAGCCTATTCGACTTTTTTCACGATTTTTTCTAACAAACTGAAGTCAATACTGCATTGCTGAATATAATTTTTTTTATATATATTGAAGCAACAATGAGGCTCAAAATATCTTCAGAACCTGAGCTAGGCACGAGTGGTTCACATGGTGTTGCACAAGCTCGCCGCTAGGGGGCTAAAACCCACACAATGAGAACCTCCTGACATCATCACAAAGCGAATTGACTAATAGGAACCGAGAACTTCCCTGTCGTCTTGAAGTTTATATAAAAAAAATCTTCAAGAAAATGGTTACAGAAGCGAAATCTTCTATATAAATATGAATACATACTATTGTCATATGAATTTATATTAATGCATCCTCGAATAAGCGATTTTCATCACTTAGTAATACTGTGACTAGCCGGGGATCGAACCCGTGTTATTTCAGTCCCCTTCTTGAGAAGCCAGTGAAAATCCACGACGCTCTGTATTTAAACCAAGTTACCTATTAATAGTTTAGTTAAATCAACAGTTTCCGACATGAGAGGAAGCTCGGGACAGAGGAGGGAGGCAGAGCAAGAGATATTAAATACACATCAAGAGGACCAAGAGGCGACCAGAAGACAGCCAGTGAATTGAACCTTCATGAGGAGTCAATTACAGCGTGACATTGCTATCCAATGTTAGTGGTAAATCTTATTTTAAGGGTCTGGAGACGTACGTTGTGTATATACGCCACTTTAACAGTCCATTCATTTGTTAAGTGTGCCTATCACTTCAGACAAAATTCCATATATGTATAAATATATATATATATATATATATATATATATATATATATATATATATATATATATATATATATATATATATATATATATTATATATATATATATATATATATATATATATATATATATATATATATATATATATGTATATGTTATATATATATATATATATATACATATAATGTATATATATATATATATATATATATATATATATATATATATATATATATATATATATATATATATATATATATATATATATATATATATATGGTGGAGACGAAAATAATGGAATCAAGTTTCATAAAAAACACTTAAGAAAATTATATGAATATTACTTTTGGGTTATACAAATTGGATTCATTTATAATTAATAAAAATTGCGAAAAATTTAAGATGCATTAAATAAGTTAAATTCTTAATGTTTGGGTAGAATATAAGCTGTGTTTCACATACATCATCATAAAACGTCACTGATCCTAGGATCAGTGGCGTAGTGGTAAGGTGATGCATACATTGTGCTGTCCCTGGAGGCGGTACAAGGTTCGTAGGGTCGAGTCATGGCCTGCCGCAGTTTGGTAAATGATATATATATATATATATATATATATATATATATATATATATATATATATATATATATATATATATATATATATATATATATATATATATCGTGCCGAATATGTAAAACTGGTCAATTAGCAAGAACTCATTTAAAATTAAGTCCTTTCTAAAATTTTCTCTTATACGTTTAAAGATGTATTTTTCCATTAATGTTAATGTAAAAATTTATAATTTTGCACAGTACACTACACAGTACACAACGTGTACAACACTACACAGTACACAACATGTACAACACTACACAGTACACAACATGAACAACACTACACAGTACACAACATGAACAACACTACACAGTACACAACGTTTACAACACTACACAGTACACAACGTGTACAACACTACACAGTACACAACAGGGGTCAGTGTTGGGCCCGTTGTTGTTCACAATTTACATAAACGACATAGATGAGGGAATAAATTGCGACATAAGCAAATTTTGCTGATGACACCAAAATAGGCCGTCCAATTCATCCTCATGAAGACACTAGAGCACTCCAGGATGACTTGAATAGACTGATGCAATGGTCGGAGAAGTGGCAGATGCAGTTTAATATAGACAAATGCAAAGTTCTAAATGTTGGAGAGGAAAATAACCATGCCACATATAAACTAAATAATGTAGATCTTAATACTACTGATTGCGAAAAGGATTTAGGAGTTCTGGTTACCAATAATCTAAAACCAATAAAGGTAACAGAATCCTTCGGCTTCATATGTAGAAGTATAAATAATAGAAGTCCTCAAGTGGTTCTTCAACTCTATATATCCTTGGTTAGGCCTCATTTAGATTATTCTGCACAGTTCTGGTCACCGTATTACAGAATGGATATAAATGCTCTGGAAAACGTACAGAGGAGGATGACAAAGTTGATCCCATGTATCAGAAATCTTGTGCAAGAAAGGTATAAAATACCGACACTTGTGTCTAAGCTTTATCAGAAATCTTCCATATGAGGATAGACTAAGGGCCCTGAATCTGCACTCTCTCGAAAGGCGTAGAATTAGGGAGGATATGATCGAGGTGTATAAATAGAAAACAGGAATAAATAAAGGGGATGTAAATAGCGTGCTGAAAATTTCCAGCCAAGACAGGACTCGCAGCAATGGTTTCAAGTTGGAAAAATTCAGATTCAGGAAGGATATAGGAAAGCACTGGTTTGGTAATAAAGTTGTGGATGAGTGAACAAACTCCCGAGTACAGTTAATGAGGCTGAAACGTTGAGTGGGTGTGAGTTGGACCTGGCTAGCTTGTGCTACTAGGTCTGATGCCCTGCTCCTTCCTTAAGTGGAAGTGACCTGACTAGGTGGGTGATTGGGCTATTCCGGGGAGGGGGAACATGGACCTGCTTCGCATGGGTCAGTAGGCCTGCTGCAGAGTTCCTTCTTTCTTATGTTCTTATGTTCTTATGACTACCCTTTGCTTTTATAAACATTGTTACACAATTTAGCATAGACTCAATGCTGAATACGTTTTGGCAAGTTGTTTGTCGTGGTACCAGTTCCTAATATCAGTAGCAACTAGCTTCCTCACAGCTGAACCGTCCTGTTTCCCGATCCTGCGTTCGGTTATTGACCATAGATTCTCAGTTGGTTTGAGGGGCAGGAGTTTCTAAGCCAATTTAGAACGCATTTTTCTGGAAGTGTGGCATGGGGGTAAGATCCTGCTGGAAAATGCGTCCTCAATAATGTCTCTTTCCACAATGGAAACTTTAGCAATAAAACTACCCCGGGTGTTTTGGAGATTGTTGAATGTATCAATTCCGATGAGGTTCGACTTTGCTCCGTCTCACTACCACTGATCTGTACCTATTCGTGTATGCTATGAGACATTGTTCATTATAGGTGTATGGTGGTAAGATCACTGTTCATTAGATTGTCTGACACCTAGAGAACATAAAGTGTTAAGTGTTTCAGTGTAGGTGAAGTTGTAGCCGTAATAGAGATTTAAATATGAGAGTTAAATACTCAGTATGCACTGTCAGTGTACACTACGAGACACGCATAGCTTTGTGGTAACAAGAAATGATCAAACGGAGTGTTTCAGGGACCTAGGGACTGATCCTCCTGGAAGAAGGATTTATTGTGAGATCCATACAACATACAACATACAACATACAACATACAACATACAACATACAATATACAATATACAATATACAACATACAACATACAACATACAGGTAAGACACATATGCAACAGTTAGGTATCTTTATTTCGAAACGTTTCGCCTACACAGTAGGCTTCTTCAGTCGAGTACAGAAAAGTTGATAGAAGCAGAAGATACTTGAAGACGATGTAATCAGTCCATCACCCTTAAAGTTTTGAGGTAATCAGTCCCTCAGCCTGGAGTCGACTCCAGGTTGAGGGACTGATTACCTCATACTCCTCCTCTCCTTACGCCTTCCTCTTTGTATTGGACTGATGAAGCCACTGTGTGGCGAAACGTTTCCTGAATAAAGATTCCCATATGCTGCATAAGTGTCTCAATCTTCACACATTTAGCTAAATGAAGTATTTATATACACGTTTCAGCTAGTAAATAATTTCCACACTTAATTTCCATTTTTCTCGGCTATAGAACTAGATTCTATATATCTTCCTGCATAAATGCTATTATGTTTACAATGTATTAGTACTCTTACACGTAATAAAAATAAACGTAATTGGTTCATGGCTCAGGTGGTAGTGTCTTTATCTTACAGCTGATGAACCTGAGATCACTCCCATTAATATCACATTGACGGTGACGACCGCTAAATACATACGGGTCACATAACGCCTCGGGGATTGGGAGGCGGGTTCAATACCAACTCAGGTGAAAACGAACCATACCACTGGCGGGGTAGAACCCGCGATCAGTCTCAAAACTCCAGACCGTCACGTTAGCCAGTGGACCACTGGAGTTTTGAGACTGTGATCGCGGGTTCTATCCCCGCCCGTGGTATGGTTTGTTTGCAATCGTGTTATTACGATTTCGTGAGTCATGTGGAAACGTTGGGCATGTTACCCGACACCTGTTGCCTATATTCACCTAGCTGTAAGTAGGTATCTGGGTGTTAGCCGACTGCTGTGCGTCGCATTCTACGAAATAGAATCAAAAGACCCCCCGGAATGGAAAAAGCCAGAGATAGTGGCTTTACTGGGTTATCCTGGGTTGTTAATAATCCGGATAAAATCTTCTATGGTGCAAATCACGAGTCAGTAACAGAAAACGTAAACAGAGCCAGTAACCTATAACACTTGTTTTATAGATTCCTTTAATTCACATAAGGTCTTGGGACAGGGGTTTCACATTTGACAAATTTTCCATAGGTTGGGGTTTAAAACCTATCGGCTCATTAAGGCTGCACGTAATCTTTTCACCCCCAGACGAGAATACTTTTATCCCTAAAATAATGATTAAAAAACTTTTAGCACATATACGGTGTGAGACATACACCTGTCGGTGTATACATCCTGTGTCCCATTGCACATTACCTACATCGGTAATACTCCGACACAAATAAAAAAATCAGGTCACTGAAAGCGGCTGCACAAATATTTATAAGTGTAAAGAAAATACTAAACATTACAATTTGCTTATCGTGGGGAATCATTACATTAGTAAAGCTGATCACAAGAAGCAACTCTACGTCCCTAAGATGTGGTTGGGAAAACCACCAACCTCTCTCTCTCTTGGCTCGATTTAACATTTACTTTAGTTACTGTTAAAATCTGCAGCTCGCACTCGTATTCTACTATACCTAAGGCAGGAATTTGTACACAGAAAATGGACCTGGAAATCTTGCCAACAAGTACTGCAAGAAGATATAATCGTATAAGGCTAACAGATAGATGGATTGATGTATAGAAGAAAAAGATTGCATTCGGATTATTAACTTGGAGTGCTAGTAACCCAGACAATAGACATGCAATATATACCCTAAGAAGTGTATTTCTTTACTGCTGAGTTGCAGAGTCAGCGGCTGCTTAGAGAATCGGTGAGGAATTTTGAACCGATGCAGTGATGCATCTGAACCGCCAGACCGATCTGATTGATGATTATGATAAGATGAATCAGTAACTGATAAGCGAATTATCCAGGAGCTTTGATCAAAGTGGTGGTGCATCTGAACACCCTGACCGATCGTAAGTGATGGGATGATGGTTCTCAGGCTGAGTAGCTTGGACAGTTCCCTGGCCCACTGATGCAGTCTTTACGTCTGCCCTTTTCAGTAAATAATGGTCTTAAAAGAAGCTTCAGTGTCTATGGTAACAACATCACATTCTCTGTCCAAGATGAAATATTGTCAGGAGTGGAGTGCATCCTTATTGTTTTACGTGTCAGCGTCTATCAGTGTAGTTATTCGTAAAAAAAACAGTTCAGGATAGTTACCACTCTGACCTTCCCGGTCATAAACTTTCGTATTTGGCATTATAGGAGTCATCACTGCAATATTATTTTATTTTCTGACAGGTTCTGCCACTTCCTTTAAAGTTTCTTCTTTATAAATGTCAGTATGTCTGCCAAGTTTAGATTTATTAGCATGGTTTGTGGACTGGTGGGCTATCAGGTACATAACAAACTTTTTATTCGGAAGTTTATGAAGCATACTTCACAGATAATAGTATATATGGCAATCAAATGAAGCGCAAACGCGATCCAAATTTCAACATTGTTAGCCTAGTCGTCACTGTCATATACGCTGAATGGTTTATTGCAAATCTGTTTTTGCAGTGAAGACGTCATAGTCTTTCCTCTTCCCTGAAGCCGTGTCAATGAGAACACTGAACACAACTCTGAATATTGTCTATCAGTTTTGTCATTTTATTTCAAGCCACGATTGAAACTATTTCTGTTGAAATACTCGTCTGCATTTATGATGCGCAGATTCTCTTGCAGATGTGTGGCTGTCTTTTAGTACTCTAATTGCCCCAGTAATTTCATTGCTTCCCTGTTCTCGAAGTATCACAGTTTGTTGACTGCTCGCTGATGGCTCCTCGCTGGCCATATCTTCATACCTCTACAAACAATCCAATCCTACAAGCAAACGACGTACACCACAGTCATTCACGTATTCATTTTGGAATTAATATAAACAACCAAACTTTACCCTCCTCCCGTAATATTATGTCCACATAAAAGCACCACTCTCACGGGACAACCAGCGCCATAACGGAGGGACACTGATGGCAGGGTATCTCTTAGAATAATGTGATTTGAGGCTTTGTAAATAACTTCACTTTTATGGTCATTGTTTAGCTAAAAAATCTATCTAGCTTATACATGTTTTTCTCTGTGAATTAAAGGAAACTTCGTTTAAAATAGTCATCCAGCTTACTGTTCCATGCTCTGCACACTGAGGGATTTCAGTATAGTGAATAAGCTGAATCATTTTAATGGATTTGCCTGCACAGCGTGTTATGCCCCATTGTGAAGCTGTTCAGTTTTATGACCATTTCTTTCCTGATGCGATGACTCGCTGATTTGTATATTAAAAATGAAAGATAAATCACCCCAAACAATTATTTTACATGACTCAACATTCCTAACACATTCACTTAACAATCTCCCAGGATCCCACCTTTCTCATTTTCACTTACGTATATCCTCTTATAAAATATTAATACAAGTAACACTGACCACAATAAACACCATAAAAATCAGTAAATCCCGGAGTAATAAAGTCGACCATCATGGTAATCTCCTTCTGTTGGTAAAAAAATTTCAGCGGCCAGTGCTGCCACCTGGCTGGCTAGTTTGTCTCATTGTTACTGTCTCCGGTACTGCTGCATTTTGAAGTGATATCTTGCTGTTATATACATTTGCAACCCTAGCACCATATATCTTGAACTTTGCAACAAAGCATTTTTTTTAATCACTAATTAATGTTCTTCACACACACACACAAATTATATATATATATATATATATATATATATATATATATATATATATATATATATATATATATATATATATATATATATATATATATATATATATATATATATATATATATATATATATATATATATATATATATATATATATATCGTGCCGATCGACACCATGCCTAACCCTTCTAGGGTAGGGTAGGTGCCTGAGCCCGAGCGTTTAGCTCATAAGACTGTCATTCCCATTTACCCCCTTGGGGCGGGGATGGCAGACCAGAAAGGCCTAGCTTGTGGCTAGGCCTGGGGACAGTTGGTCCCAAAGATGAGGGGGTACTTGTGCCTCCTCTCATGGGAGACTTAGGTCTCAGACACTCCCTAGAGAGGGAGCCAAGGCTGGGCCACCACTTGGAAAAGGCCCGGACCGGGAGAATACCGGTGAATCTTTAATAATAATAATATATCGTGCCGTGCAGAATAGGTAAAACGCGATTTTGGCTTTATAGCAACGCAACGCTCTTCTTGCTGAATAAGGAAAGCGAAAATTTGTATATGCAATAATTTCGCAAAAATAATTCTGAACCTAACGAAAAAATATAATTCATTGTGTTTGTTTTATTATTAAGTTTTTGTAAACCTATCTAAAATATATTGATCTGTTTCACAGACACAGGCTGATACCAAAGTTAGATTTGCGTAGACTAATAAGATTAATATATTATAGACTGCAAGCAAAAATAATGCAATGAGAAACCAGAATTTATTACACAGACGTAACTGAAGTCACTATGGGTTCAGGACTGTGCGACCCTTTTGGGTTTAGCGCTTGGTTATGAATGTAATAATATGGGTTCAGAAGGAACAGCCGTTTCAAGAGTATTCTTCCAGCAGTGGAAGTCATACGTTTAATAGCTACTTTATTGCTAAGGATTGCTTTCCAACAAGTTTGTAAACATAATTACGTATCCTATCAAAAAAATATATTTTTACAGTAATAAGAGATATCTTAAATAACAGAAAAGAAACACTGACCATAACAAACACATAAAAAAGGAAAAAAAAAATCCAAAACACTACCAATTCGGAAGAGATGATCTAGTGACAAACATAATATCATCAGAGGATGATCCAGGAGGAAGTTGTCAGTAGCTCCAGGAGGAAGTTGTCAGTAGCTCCAGGAGGAAGTTGTCAGTAGCTCCAGGAGGAAGTTGTCAGTAGCTCCAGGAGGAAGTTGTCAGTAGCTCCAGGATGAAGTTGTCAGTAGCTCCAGGAGGAAGTTGTCAGTAGCTCCAGGAGGAAGGTGTCAGTAGCTCCAGGAGGAAGTTGTCAGTAGCTCCAGGAGGAAGTTGTCAGTAGCTCCAGGAGGAAGTTGTCAGTAGCTCCAGGAAGAAGTTGTCAGTAGCTCCAGGAGGAAGTTGGCAGTAGCTCCAGGAGGAAGTTGTCAGTAGCTCCAGGAGGAAGTTGTCAGTAGCTCCAGGAGGAAGTTGGCAGTAGCTCCAGGAGGAAGTTGTCAGTAGCTCCAGGGGGAAATTGTCAGTAGCTCCAGGAGGAAGTTGTCAGTAGCTCCAGGAGGAAATTGTCAGTAGCTCCAGGAGGAAGTTGTCAGTAGCTCCAGGAGGAAATTGTCAGTAGCTCCAGGTGGAAGTTGTCAGTAGCTCCAGGGGGAAATTGTCAGTAGCTCCAGGAGGAAGTTGTCAGTAGCTCCAGGAGGAAATTGTCAGTAGCTCCAGGAGGAAGTTGTCAGTAGCTCCAGGAGGAAATTGTCAGTAGCTCCAGGAGGAAGTTGTCAGTAGCTCCAGGGGGAAATTGTCAGTAGCTCCAGGAGGAAGTTGTCAGTAGCTCCAGGAGGAAATTGTCAATAGCTCCAGGAGGAAGTTGTCAGTAGCTCCAGGGGGAAATTGTCAGTAGCTCCAGGAGGAAGTTGTCAGTAGCTCCAGGAGGAAATTGTCAGTAGCTCCAGGAGGAAGTTGTCAGTAGCTCCAGGGGAAAATTGTCAGTAGCTCCAGGAGGAAGTTGTCAGTAGCTCTAGGAGTCACTGCAGGTTTCATCCAACCTGGGGCACGACATGCTAGTGCCCTCGAGTGAGGCGTCAATAAAACTCGGCAACTGGGCAGGACTTTTTCTGGCAAGCGACTCAGGAGGACACTTCTCGACTGGTACTGTTGCTGGGCTGTCACTGCTGGCAAGCGTGGAGTAAGTCGTGGAGCGAGTCGTGGCAGAGACGACTGGGCAAAACATCTGGGAGTCGTAACATCATACACCAGACTGCAGTGAGCGAGCTAGCAGTCAAAGCGACATCTTCTTTGTGCAGGCTGCTCACTGAAGCTTGTGACACGAGGCTGACACAGCGCCTGCCAACAGGACTAACTGTGGCTTGACGAGTGTCATTCTCTCGGCAGTTGGAGTTATAGCAGAGGTTAGTCTAAGCATCCCCAGACTTGTTTCTCTACATATAACTGCATTCTGAAGGGCTGGAGGTGAAGTGAAACAAATCTCGATGGGAATCGCAGCAGGTACAATTCTGCAGAACATCACGAGCAACGAGCATAAGAGCTTTCTGTACAAAGGGCTCGGTCGCTCGGGCTGACTAATATCAGCTGTCAAACGCACTGGTCACACCGGGTGACTTAACTGCAAGAAGGCGTTTGACACAGTTCCACACAAGAGATTGGTGCAAAAACTGGAGGACCAAGCAGGGATAACAGGGAAGGCACTACAATGGATCAGGGAATACTTGAATACTTGTCAGGAAGACAGCAGCGAGTCATGGTACGTGGCGAGGTGTCAAAGTGGGCACCTGTGACCAGCGGGGTCCCACAGGAGTCAGTCCTAGGACCAGTGCTGTTTCTGGTATTTGTGAACGACATGACGGAAGGAATAGACTCTGAGGTGTCCCTGTTTGCAGATGACGTGAAGTTGATGAGAAGAATTCACTCGATCGAAGACCAGGCAGAACTACAAAGGGATCTGGACAGGCTGCAGACCTGGTCCAGCAATTGGCTCCTGGAGTTCAATCTCACCAAGTGCAAAGTCATGAAGATTGGGGAAGGGCAAAGAAGACCGCAGACGGAGTACAGTCTAGGGAGCCAGAGATTACAAACCTCACTCAAGGAAAAAGATCTTGGGGTGAGTATAACACCAGGCACATCTCCTGAAGCGCACATCAACCAAATAACTGCTGCAGCATATGGGCGCCTAGCAAACCTCAGAACAGCATTCCGACATCTTAATAAGGAATCGTTCAGGACCCTGTACACCGTCCTCGTTAGGCCCATATTGGAGTATGTGGCACCAGTTTGGAACCCACACCTAGCCAAGCACGTAAAGAAACTGGAGAAAGTGCAAAGGTTTGCAACAAGACTAGTCCCAGAGCTAAGAGGTATGTCCTACGAGGAGAGGTTAAGGGAAATCAACCTGACGACACTGGAGGACAGGAGAGATAGGGGGGACATGATAACGACATACAAAATACTGAGAGGAATTGACAAGGTGGACAAAGACAGGATGTTCCAGAGATTGGACACAGTAACAAGGGGACACAGTTGGAAGTTGAAGACACAGATGAATCACAGGGATGTTAGGAAGTATTTCTTCAGCCACAGAGTAGTCAGTAAGTGGAATAGTTTGGGAAGCGATGTAGTGGAGGCAGGATCCATACATAGCTTTAAGCAGAGGTATGATAAAGCTCAAGGTTCAGGGAGAGTGACCTAGTAGCGATCAGTGAAGAGGCGGGGCCAGGAGCTCGGACTCAACCCCCGCAACCTCAACTAGGTGAGTACAACTAGGTGAGTACAGTGGTGCTACTCAGGGGTCTGGCCGCAGACCACACTGGACACACGGAAAACTTTACACACACCCGCGGTACATGCGGTACAACATGGCTTAAACATTAAAAGATGCTTTTCTGTGCACAAAACTGACACTAAGCCATACACTAACATGTGAGAACACTGACTGAGAGGAATTAATTAACACAGGACATATATCTTCTCTCAATCTTCTCGACAATACTGAAATAATTACTAGAACACTTGATGTGACATCATGTGATGTCAGGCGTGACGTCGCGAGGTGACGTCAGCAGCACTGTGATGTCAGCAGACATCTCGAGGTGACGTCAGGCAGACATTGTGACATCATGAAGTATGGCAGCAACATCAGTGACATCAATGTGATGCGGGCAGCAGACCACAGCAAGAGGCCTGGGACATCTGGCAACTCACATGGCTCGTAGGTCCACGTGGCTTCGTCCACACCCCACGTGGCGTCGGGATTCATGTGGTGTCGTGATCTATGTGGCATGCTGATCCACATGGCTTTCTGATCCATGTGGCTTGCTGATCCGTGTGGCTTGCTGATCTACATGACTTGCTGATCCACAGCAGAGGGAGTGATGGCATGGTGTATGGTAGACTGGTGAGGTGTGAGTGTACAGCAGGGCCAGCGTGGGCGAGGCAAGGAAGGGCCACTTCTTCATCTCCCACAAACACGGAGACACGCACAGTGGACGCAGAAATCACCATAAAACTCACCTCTGGCTTGCTGAAATAGCTGTGCTGAGCTGAACAACAACAGCAGAGCATACAAGTGATGCTGAACACGTGACTTGAGAAACAGTGTGGGACGCTGTGGCAAGGGGTCACTGGGACGCCACTTAAAATTCTCGAAGATATTTGGCAAATTTCGGCTAGATCGTGTCTGCGCTGAAACGCGCAGACACGATATCAGGATAACTCGTTGAGAGACGGATGCTTCTTGTAAAGGGTGATAAAGTGAAGATGACTTCATATCTCTTCCTTCCTCTCTCTGGGCAAACACAACTGCTGCGACCACCGCTTCCCACCAATTATAATGGTTTGTTTGGTGACTCTTGCAGAGCGGGGTTCAATGATCAATGTCTTCGGAGGCTTCTTTGCTTTATTTGTAATGTCGTGGTGGTTACACAGGCTTGTGTGTTGTGCCCATGGCCCGGTAGGGCCATGCCAACGAGGGAGAGAGCTAGTAGGACTTGTGTCTTGCTGCTAAGCCGCTGAGTGAGTGAGGGCGTGTGAGACCAGCGTCCCACAGACCTGGCAGGCCCTGAGGGCAGCACCTTAGTGCCGCAAAATATGAACTAAGCTGGCAGACAGCATAGGCTGTCTGTGCAGACAGTACAGGCTGTCTACATTATTATTATTATTATTATCCAAACAGATAAATTTCAGACAGCATCACCTTTCACCACACCTGACTAAGACTTCACCTATCCATGACCACACCTTACTAAGACTTCACCTATCCATGACCACACCTTACTAAGACTTCACCAATCCATGAGCACACCTGACTAAGATTTCCCCTATCCACGACTACACCTGACTAAGACTTCACCTATCCATGAGCACACCTGACTAAGACTTCACCTATCCAGTCCACACCTTACTAAGACTTCATCTATCCTTGAACACACCTGACTAAGACTTCACCTATCCATGACCACACCTGACTAAGACTTCACCTATCCATGACCACACCTGACTTCCCCTATCCATGACCACACCTGACTAAGATTTCCCCTATCCATGACCACACCTGACTAAGATTTTACCTATCCATGACCACACCTTACTAAGACTTCACCTATCCATGACCACACCTGACTAAGACTTCACCTATCCATGAGCACACCTTACTAAGACTTCACCTATCCATGACCACTCATGACTAAGACTTCACCTATTCATGACCACACCTTGCTAAGACTTCACCTATCCATGAGCACACCTTACTAAGACTTCACCTATCCATGACCACACCTGACTAACACTTCACCTATCCATGAGCACACTTGACTAAGACTTTACCTGTCCATGACCACACCTTACTAAGACTTCACCTATCCATGACCACATCTTAATAAGACTTCACCTATCCATGACCACACCTGACTAAGACTTCACCTATCCATGAGCACACCTTACTAAGACTTCACCTATCCATGAGCACACCTTACTAAGACTTCATCTATCCATGACCACGCCTGAATAAGATTTCACCTATCCATGACCACACCTTACTAAGACTTCACCTATCCATGACCACACCTGACTAAGACTTCACCTATCCATGAGCACACTTGATTAAGACTTCACCTATCCATGACCACACCTGACTAAGACTTCACCTATCAATGACCACACCTTACTAAGACTTCACCTATCCATGAGCACACTTGACTAAGACTTCACCTATCAATGACCACACCTTACTAAGACTTCACCTATCCATGAGCACACTTGACTAAGACTTCACCTATCCATGAGCACACTTGACTAAGACTTCACCTATCCATGAGCACACTTGACTAAGACTTCACCTATCCATGAGCACACTTGACTAAGACTTCGCCTATCCATGACCACACCTGACTAGGACTTCAACTATGCATGACCACACCTGACTAAGACTTCACCTATCCATGACCACACCTTACTAAGACTTCACCTATCCATGACCACACCAGACTAAGACTTCACCTATCCATGACCACACCTTACTAAGACTTCACCTATCCATGACCACTCCTGACTAAGACTTCACCTATGCATGACCACACCTTACTAAGACTTCACCTATCCATGAGCACACCTTACTAAGACTTCACTTATCCATGACCACACCTGACTAAGACTTCAGCCATCCATGAGCACATCTTACTAAGACTTCACCTATCCACGACCACGCCTGAATAAGACTTCACCTATCCATGACCACACCTGACTAAGACTTCACCTATCCATAACCACACCTGACTAAGACTTCCCCTATCCATGACCACACCTGACTAAGACTTCACCTATGCATGACCGCACCTGACTAAGACTTCCCCTATCCATAACCACACCTGACTAAGACTTCACCTATCCATGACCACACCTGACTAAGACTTCACCTATGCATGACCACACCTGACTAAGACTTCCCCTATCCATGACCACATCTTACTAAGACTTCACCTATCCATGAGCACACTTGACTAAGACTTCGCCTATCCATGACCACACCTGACTAATACTTCACCTATCCATGACCACACCTTACTAAGACTTCCCCTATCCATGACCACATCTTACTAAGACTTCACCTATCCATGAGCACACTTGACTAAGACTTCGCCTATCCATGACCCCACCTTACTAAGACTTTACCTATCCATGAGCACACCTTACTAAGACTTCATCTATCCATGACCACGCCTGAATAAGATTTCACCTATCCATGACCACACCTTACTAAGACTTCACCTATCCATGACCACACCTGACTAAGACTTCACCTATCCATGACCACACCTTACTAAGACTTCACCTATCCATGAGCACACCTGACTAAGACTTCACCTATCCATTACCACACCTTACTAAGACTTCACCTATCCATGAGCACACCTGACTAAGACTTCACCTATCCATGAGCACACCTGACTAAGACTTCACCTATCCATTACCACACCTTACTAAGACTTCACCTATCCATGAGCACACCTGACTAAGACTTCACCTATCCATGAGCACACCTGACTAAGACTTCACCTATCCATTACCACACCTGACTAATACTTCACCTATCCATGAGCACACTTGACTAAGACTTCACCTATCCATGACCTCACCTGACTAAGACTTCACCTATCCATGAGCACACTTGACTAAGACTTCACCTATCAATGACCTCACCTTGCTAAGACTTCACCTATCCATGACCACAATTGACTAAGACTTCACCTATCCATGAGCACACTTGACTAAGACTTCACCTATCCATGACCACACCTGACTAATACTTCACCTATCCATGAGCACACCTGACTAAGACTTCACCTATCCGTGACTACCCCCTGACTAAGACTTCACCTATCCATGTCCACACCTGACTAAGATTTCACTTATCCATGACCACACCTGACTAAGACTTCACCTATCCATGACCACACCTGACTAAGACTTCACCTATCCATGACTACACCTGACTAAGACTTTACCTATCCATGACCACACCTGACTAAGACTTCACCTATCCATGACCACACCTGACTAAGACTTCACCTATCCATGACCACACCTGACTAAGACTTCACCTATCCATGAGCACACTTGACTAAGACTTCACCTATCCATGACCACACCTGACTAATACTTCACCTATCCATGACCACACCTTACTATGACTTCACCTATCCATGAGCACACCTGACTAAGACTTCACCTATCCATGACTACACCTGACTAAGACTTCACCTATCCATGACCACACCTGACTAAGACTTCCCCTATCCATGACTACACCTGACTAAGACTTCACCTATCCATGACTACACCTGACTAAGACTTCACCTATCCATGACCACACCTGACTATGACTTCACCTATCCATGACTACACCTGACTAAGACTTCACCTATCCATAACCACACCTGACTAAGACTTCACCTATCCATGACTACACCTGACTAAGACTTCACCTATCCATGACCACACCTGACTATGACTTCACCTATCCATGACTACACCTGACTAAGACTTCACCTATGCATGACCACACCTGACTAAGATTTCACCTATCCATGACCACACCTTACTAAGACTTCACCTATCCATGACCACACTTGATTAAGACTTCACCTATCGATGACCACACCTTACTAAGACTTCACCTATCCATGGCAACACCTGACTAAGACTTCACCTATCCATGACCACACCTGTCTAAGAATTCACCTATCCATGACCACACCTGATTAAGACCTCACCTATCCATGACCACACCTGACTAAGACCTCCCCTATCCATGACCACACCTGACTATGACCATATCAGACTATGTTAGTTTGTTGGTGCTTTTCCTAGTTTCGTGTCTCAAGAAGTCCATCTGTGTCCCCTCAGATGAACTCCCATGGGTGGATCATGGTGATGTGTGGTGACAGTGAGGTGTGACCATAAAGAAGTGTGGCTATAGAAAGGTGTGGGCGTAGATGTGGTCATAGGTAAGGGGTGGTCATAGTTAGGTGAGGTGTGGTCATAGTGAGGTGTGGTCATAGTTGCAGGAGGTCATAGTGACCTGTGGTCATAGGTGCGGTCGTAGACAGCTGTGGTCATAGTCAGGTTTGGTTTATATTTCCAGGTCTCCATCCGTGGGCCCCCGGATGTCAACCCTTCCACATTTCTCACTTCCTGTTGTTTTGGTGTTTTCCCTAGTTCCGTGTGTCCAGAAGTCCATCTGTGTCCCCTCAGATGAATCCCAGGTGACGATTGGTCATAGTGAGGTGTGGTTATAGTGAGATGTGGTCATAGATCTGGTCATAGATGGGGGGTGGTCATAGTGAACTGTGGTCATAGTTAGGTGAGGATATAGTGAGGTGTGGACATAGTCAGGTGTGGTCATAGTTAGGTGAGGTCACAGACAGGTGTGGTCATAGTGAGGTGAGGTGTGGTTATAGTGAGGTGTGGTCATAGTTAGGTGTGGTCATAGTTAGGTGTGGTTTATATTTCCAGGTCTCCATCCGTGGGCCCCCGGATGTCAACCCTTCCACACTTCCCACTACCGGTTGTTTTGATGTTTTCCCCAGTTCCGTGTGTCCAGAAGTCCACCTGTGTCCCCTCAGATGAACTCCCTTCCTCACTTTCCCAGGTGGGCGGGTGGGTGAGTGATTGGGTTCGGTTGGGTGGATTGGCGAGATTTGTGGGTGGGCGGGTGTGTGTGTGTGAGTGTTGTGTTTGTGTGTTGTGTATGTGTTGGCCCCTCCCCAGTGTCCTTGTTGGATGGGAACACACAGAAAACTGCGTCCTGTAATTACACCCACCAAGACAGCCTGGAACAGTAGACCAGCTAGACAAGACCAAGCTGCCTCGCAACATGGCCACCTAAGTGAGGTTATTTAGTGATAATCTCGGACTTTTATTTATGTTTCATTAAGTGTTCAAGTTAATTTTTGTTTCGTTTACACTAATGCAGCTTTATAAGTGTAAGTGTGAACGTTTTTCGTGTATGGATGTGTGTCCTAGTGTGAGTCTATGTCTTCTCACTAAGAAATCAGCTACAAAAAAGTTATCAGCTTGATTTTTTTGTTGAAATTCGCCATTTTCCTATATGCAAGACACTGAAACGTCCACAGGTAAATACGAAAGTACACAAGAACATTCACACACAGGCGCAAATTCTTCATTGAATCCTGTACTTTCCTACAACATCTTCCACAACAGTGTCTCCCACAGTGGTATTCGTGCTTCCCAAAACAATTATGTTGACTCAAAATTCTCAAAAGTTTCACTTAACATTTCTCAGGAACCATAACTCTCATCTACACTAAAAAATCTCCTTGTTGATAAAGTTGACCTTCACGGTAGTCTAGATTTATTGACAAAAAACGATTTCAGCATTGTCTTCGTTACTGGTGCTTTTGTTCACTTGTATGTTAGCAACTCTGGCAACAATTCGTTTTTTCTGTTTATTGAACGTTCGTAAAATTATATTGAAGCACACATAACCTTCCTCTTTCTAAACCCAGCCATTTATTCGTTACTTATATTTTGTCTTTTCCATCACTCGATAAATCACATTTTTGACATAGTCATTGCTTGGTATAATCAGCAGGTAATAGACAAACACGAATATTTTTATTTTAATTACACAATATTTTGCAGTTGTATCTAATATTTACCAGCAGTTGTGAAGTGTCCCAGAAACAAAGACAGAGACAAAGGCTGTTCGTTATTTTTCTTTTGTTTTCACTTATTGTTTATATTTGTGTCCGTAATGGACTCTGTCTTCCCACCAAGAAATCTGCTACAAAAAAGTTATCAGTCTCCTTTTTTGTTTCAGTTCGTCTTTTTATTTATATGCAAGTCACTGAAACGTCCACAAGTAAACACGCATGTACATAAGTACAGACACACACACACACACACACACACACACACACACACACACACACACAATTCTCTCGTCCCACTCTGGAGAGTATACCAGGAGAGAGTTTCTGGGGTCAACGCCCTGAGATCCCGTCTGAGACCAGGCCTATAGAATATATATATATATATATATATATATATATATATATATATATATATATATATATATATATATATATATATATATATATATATATATACATATATATATATATATATATATATATATATATATATATATATATATATATATATATATATATATATATATATATATATAAACAAATTCCCCAGCACACGTACAATACTTAATATCCAACCCCTATGTTACTCACATGTGTAAACATTCTCATGCACACAACTGTACTTTCCACATAATTGTCAGCCTTGTTGTTGTCAAGAAAGCCCTGTGCTACAGCAACAAAACTCTCCCAGACTTCCTTTTCCTTCTCTGTGGGCTTCTTTGGAAATTCTGAGCACTCCATGATTTTCCTGACTTGTGGTCCAATGAAGATGCCAGCCTTCACCTTTGCCTCTTATAGCCTAGGAAAGAAATCTTGAAGTTACTTGAAGGCTACAGACCCTTTGTCAAGATCTGCAACAAACTGCTTCATTAGCCCTAGTCTGATGTGTAACGGAAGGTACAGAACCTTTCGAGGATCCACCATTGGATTATGTTTGATATTATGTCTTCTTACTGAGAACTCAGTCCTTTGAGGCCAGTGCTTCCTCTGGTAATGTGCTGCTCTGTCTCTACTATCCCAGTGACAGAGATAACAGGGAAACTTGATAAAACCTATAGAGTCCCATCAAAATTGCTACCATTTTGAATTCTCTAATAACCTCCCAGCCATACTTATCATAGTTCAAAGCTTCCAGTAGAAGTGTGACACTGTTGTAGTCCTCTTTAAGATGCACTGAATGAGCCAAGGGAAGAGATGGATACTTGTAATAAAGTTGGTAGAATTACCGACAATATGTAAAGTAAAAGGACACAAGTGCAACTAATGTGACATTTATTGTGGCAACGTTTCGCTCTCCAGGAGCTTTATCAATCCATTACAAACAATACATGGACACAGAGGGTATATAAAGGCTCAGAGTGAGGTGAATACTAGTGAGGTACCATTTCGATGTTCACTAGTGGTAGTAGTAGTAGTAGTAGTAGTAGTGGTAGTGACAAAAGTAATACAATATGGTAGAGCAATTAATTCGTACATGAGTAAAAGGATATAAAAGCTATTACTTGGGTAACATAAAAATAGGTTGGACAAATATAAACTGGAATGAGGCAGCTTGTTTCAGTGTTCACTCTCTGTGCTTTGTGTAGTATAACAGGAGAGACTATGTGATGGCAGGGTTTACTGTTTTCAGGAGGATTCTTGCTAAGACTTCGGAGATGGTGAAGCTGCCGTTGTTTTGTTTAATTGTATTCGAAACAGCGATCAGTGCTGATTCAAGACACTTGAAATTCAGAGACGCCCAATTAGTGATAAAAGAAAATAATTTCCGCACACGCAAGTGTCTTGAATCAGCACTGATCGCTGTTTCGAATACAATTAAACAAAACAACGGCAGCTTCACCATCTCCGAAGTCTTAGCAAGAATCCTCCTGAAAACAGTAAACCCTGCCATCACATAGTCTCTCCTGTTATACTACACAAAGCACAGAGAGTGAACACTGAAACAAGCTGCCTCATTCCAGTTTATATTTGTCCAACCTATTTTTATGTTACCCAAGTAATAGCTTTTATATCCTTTTACTCATGTACGAATTAATTGCTCTACCATATTGTATTACTTTTGTCACTACCACTACTACTACTACTACTACTACTACCACTAGTGAACATCGAAATGGTACCTCACTAGTATTCACCTCACTCTGAGCCTTTATATACCCTCTGTGTCCATGTATTGTTTGTAATGGCTTGATAAAGCTCCTGGAGAGCGAAACGTTGCCACAATAAATGTCACATTAGTTGCACTTGTGTCCTTTTACTTTACAGATGGATACTTGTTCCCTTGTGCAGAAGAACAGCTTTTAGGCTTTTGGAGGAGCTGTTAGTGATGAGTCTCCACTCATCTGGATTGCATGGAATTCCCGTTGTATCAAACAGGCTTGATACATCATTACAGTAGCACAACCTGTCTTCATTAGTGATGAAGCTTGAGAAATGTTAGTGACGTTTTCTTTGGCTTGTCACTTGTACACTTTCATCCACCAAGTCCCTTTCCTTGAGCCTTGAAATCAAAACCTCAGCATTAGACTTTGTCAAACCAAGATCTCTGATAAGGTTACTGAGGTCTGTTTGGTGTGGGTAGTAAGGATTCCTCTTAACAGCTGCATCTGTGAGATCATAGTCTTGTTCACTGTGCTCTTCACTTTCTGATTTGCTGCTTTCTTCTTCTGACGGTTGACTTCTTTCTGGAGGTGTAGGTACAGGAAGATCAGCACTGTGTGGTACTGGTGCAATAGAAGAGGGAAGGTCTGGATAAAAAATATCAGATGCATTTTTCCCAGTTCGGCGTTAAGAAGGATCCACCACCAGGCAGAAGTAGCAGTTGGTTGAGTGATCAGTGGGTTCACACTATATTCTAGCAACAGCAAACTTCATGGCTCTTTTTTCTCCTCTATACCATCCTGTAAAGAAATAAAAGAATAAGTTTCTGTTACATACATTTCATTTAAAACTGTTCTTATTCAAGATTTTACCGTTCACATAACTAATGACTTTCTTACCTTCCAATGTTTTCTTACAATGTTCACAAGCAACATGAGGCGCCCAGGTCTTGTCTTGGTCCACAACTGACATGCCAAAACATGCTTGTAAGCTTCACACATTTTTGTAGCTGCTGTTACAGAGAACTTCTTTGCTCTTGTCTTAATGAATTGACCACATATGTAGCAGAATGAATCTGGAGAATGAGTGCAGCATCTTGATGCCATTTTACTTCTTCTGATGTGTCTTCTCAGGCAGCCAGAGCTGAACTGAATGCTGGTTTGTGAGCTCCTGTTTTTATATTTGCCAAGCAAAACCCTAGAACATAATAGTTTTACATCAGTCTTTCTTGAAAGTGTTCCAGAAGTGTCCTGACCACAATAGCAAAGTTCTGGGATCAAAACTGCTTTTTTTAAATTTTATTTAGCTATAAAGAATTGGGAAATGATTTTTATTTCC
>NC_091303.1:14589321-14591821 GCF_038502225.1 Cherax quadricarinatus | reverse complement strand
CATGGTGGATAGTGATGCAGTTAACACCAGCACCAGTAGTAACATCATGGTGGATTGTGATGCAGTTAACACCAGCACCAGTAGTAACATCATGGTGGATAGTGATGCAGTTAACACCAGCACCAATAGTAACATCATGGTGGATAGTGATGCAGTTAACACCAGCACCAGTAGTAACATCATGGTGGATTGTGATGCAGTTAACACCAGCACCAGTAGTAA
The DNA here is from genome assembly GCF_038502225.1 of Cherax quadricarinatus. Classification (NCBI taxonomy): domain Eukaryota; kingdom Metazoa; phylum Arthropoda; class Malacostraca; order Decapoda; family Parastacidae; genus Cherax; species Cherax quadricarinatus. Next base: position 14,591,599 of record NC_091303.1, on the reverse strand, counting down.
CATCATGGTGGATAGTGATGCAGTTAACACCAGCACCAGTAGTAACATCATGGTGGATAGTGATGCAGTTAACACCAGCACCAGTAGTAACATCATGGTGGATAGTGATGCAGTTAACACCAGCACCAGTAGTAACATCATGGTGGATAGTGATGCAGTTAACACCAGCACCAATAGTAACATCATGGTGCATAGTGATGCAGTTAACACCAGCACCAGTAGTAACATCATGGTGGGTAGTGATGCAGTTAACACCAGCACCAGTAGTAACATCATGGTGCGTAGTGGTCCAGTTAACACCAGCACCAGTAGTAACATCATGGTGGGTAGTGATGCAGTTAACACCAGCACCAGTAGTAACATCATGGTGGGTAGTGATGCAGTTAACACCAGCACCAGTAGTAACATCATGGTGGCTAGTGATGCAGTTAACACCAGCACCAGTAGTAACATCATGGTGGATAGTGATGCAGTTAACACCAGCACCAGTAGTAACATCATGGTGGATAGTGATGCAATTAACACTAGCACCAGTAGTAACATCATGGTGGGTAGTGATGCAGTTAACACCAGCACCAGTACTAACATCATGGTGGGTAGTGATGCAGTTAACACCAGCACCAGTAGTAACATCATGGTGGATAGTGATGCAGTTAACACCAGCACCAGTAGTAACATCATGGTGGGTAGTGATGCAGTTAACACCAGCACCAGTAGTAACATCATGGTGGGTAGTGATGCAGTTAACACCAGCACCAGTAGTAACATCATGGTGGGTAGTGATGCAGTTAACACCAGCACCAGTAGTAACATCATGGTGGGTAGTGATACAGTTAACACCAGCACCAGTAGTAACATCATGGTGGGTAGTGGTGCAGTTAACACCAGCACCAGTAGTAACATTATGGTGGGTAGTGATGCAGTTAACACCAGCACCAGTAGTAACATCATGGTGCGTAGTGGTCCAGTTAACACCAGCACCAGTAGTAACATCATGGTGGGTAGTGATGCAGTTAACACCAGCATCAGAAGTAACATCATGGTGGGCAGTAGTCCAGTTAACACCAGCACCAGTAGTAACATCATGGTGGGTAGTGATGCAGTTAACACCAGCACCAGTAGTAACATCATAGTGCGTAGTGGTCCAGTTAACACCAACACCAGTAGTAACATCATGGTGGGCAGTGGTCCAGTTAACACCAGCACCAGTAGTAACATCATAGTGCGTAGTAGTCCAGTTAACACCAGCACCAGTAGTAACATCATGGTGCGTAGTGGTCCAGTTAACACCAGCACCAGTAGTAACATCACGGTGGGTAGTGATGCAGTTAACACCAGCACCAGTAGTAACATCATGGTGCGTAGTGGTCCAGTTAACACCAGCACCAGTAGTAACATCACGGTGGGTAGTGATGCAGTTAACACCAGCACCAGTAGTAACATCATGGTGCGTAGTGGTCCAGTTAACACCAGCACCAGTAGTAACATCACAGTGGGTAGTGATGCAGTTAACACCAGTACCAGTAGTAACATCATGGTGGCTAGTGATGCAGTTAACACCAGCACCAGTAGTAACATCATGGTGGGTAGTGGTGCAGTTAACACCAGCATCAGAAGTAACATCATGGTGGGCAGTGGTCCAGTTAACACCAGCACCAGTAGTAACATCATGGTGGGTAGTGATGCAGTTAACACCGGCATCAGTAGTAACATCATGGTGGGCAGTGGTCCAGTTAACACCAGCACCAGTAGTAACATCATGGTGCGTAGTAGTCCAATTAACACCAGCGCCAGTAGTAACATCATGGTGCGTAGTAGTCCAATTAACACCAGCACCAGTAGTAACATTATGGTGCGTAGTAGTCCAGTCAACACCAGCACCAGTAGTAACATCGTGGTGGGTAGTGGTGCAGTTAACACCGGCATCAGTAGTAACATCATGGTGGCTAGCAGTCCTGCTCAAACCAGTACTAGTACTAATTTCAGGTGTGCATTGACCTTGCTCATACCAGCACCAGTAGTAATATCATGCTGCAAAGTCTTATTCACACCATTACCAGCATCAAGGTATCTAGTGATCCTACTCACACCAATATGCTATCATGGTGTCTAGTGGTCTTCCTCAAACCTGTACCTGCGTGTGTGTGTGTGTGTGAGTGTGTACGTGCGTCTGTGTATGTGTCATTCTCCAGTCTCCAGAGAGAGAGAGAGAGAGAGAGAGAGAGAGAGAGAGAGAGAAAGAGAGAGAGAGAGCTGTAAATTTGTCTATCTCAAACAG